>NC_057805.1:181430123-181517441 GCF_018294505.1 Triticum aestivum | reverse complement strand
CCAGCCGCCAGCGCCCTCCGGTGCAGCCCAACCGCCGTACGGCGCGGCCGCGGCCTACGGCGCGCCCGGCATCACCCACATGCAGCTAGTGCCCTCCAGCGCGGTGCCGCCGCCGTACGGCGCGCCCGGCGTCACCCACATGCAGCCGGCCCCGCCAATAGCCGGCGGCCATGCTTTGCCCGCCCCGTCGATGGCTTCTCCGGGCTGGTGTTACCCGTTGCCGCCTTACCAGCCGACTGGCGCCGGCTACGGCGCCCTCCTCGCGCCGCCGCCCGTCGGCGGTTATGGTCCACCCGTCCCGGCGCCGCCCTACGGGGGCCTCCCGTCGTCGCCTTCCCTCGGTGGTTATGGCCCGCCCGCCCTGGCGCCGCCCTACGAGGGCCTCCCGCCGCCGCCGGTACCTGTGCCATGGGACCCCACCCTCCTCGCCGCCCAGCACTCCGCGTCGTCGCCGAGTAGCTCTGTCGGTGGAGGCGACTGGTACATGGACTCACGTGCTACTGTGCACATGACAGCTCATCCCGGTAACCTAACCTCCTCCACTCCTGTTCGCACACCCACTCGTATCACTGTCGGCAACGGCTCCTCCTTACCTATCACTCATATCGGTAGCACCAGTTTTCCCTCCACTTCCACACCCATTACTATGTCTAATGTTCTTGTTTCCCCTGAATTAGTCACAAACCTAGTTTCCGTTTGTCGTCTTACTAGTGAGAACCCACTTACTGTTGAATTCGACGGCGTTGGTTTTTCTGTGAAAGACGCCCGTACCCAGATGATCCTTCACCGATGTGATAGTCCCGATCAGCTCTACCCCGTGCATGCCGGCGCCTCCACCTCCACACCAGTCGCCCTTGCCGCTGGCGTTGACCTCTGGCATGCTCGCTTGGGCCACCCCAACCCCACAGTATTACGTCAAATTCTTAGGAGTTTCTCTTTCTCATGTAACAAGCTCGACGAGCACTCTTGTGAGGCCTGCCGCTTAGGCAAGCACGTTCGTCTTCCCTTTAGTGCGTCTACTTCAGTTTCCACTCTTCCATTTCAATTGCTTCATAGTGATGTTTGGACGTCTCCCGTTGCGAGTAACACGGGCTATGTATACTACTTGGTGATCCTAGATGATTATTCTCATTATGTGTGGACTTTTCCTCTTCGTCGTAAATCCGATGCTTTAGCCACACTCACCGCCTTTTATTCCTATGTCACCACCCAGTTCGGTCGCCCCATACTCGCACTCCAACCTGACAACGGAAAAGAGTTTGACAACGTCACTCTTCGCACACTTCTCGCCTCTCACGGCACCATCTTCCGTCTGACTTGCCCCTACACTTCTCAGCAGAACGGCCGCGCCGAGCGCATTCTCCGCACTCTGAATGACTGCGTTCGCACGTTACTCTTTCACTCTAACGTGCCCGCTCGTTTTTGGCCTGATACCCTCTCTACCGCCACTCTCTTAGTTAACATTCGTCCGTGTCGCCCTCGGTGGAACTACACCCGACACCACCTTCTCTTCGGTACACCACCGTCCTATGATGGTCTCCGCATCTTCGGGTGTCTCTGTTATCCTAGCACCGCGTCCACCACGCCACACAAGCTCGCACCACGATCCGTCCCATGCATCTTCCTTGGCTACCCTCCTAACACCAAAGGTTACCGGTGCTATGATCCTGTCACTCATCGTGTGTACACCTCGAGGCATGTTTACTTTGTCGAGACGGTGTTCCCTTTTTTTCAGGTTCCTCCGGCTTCGGCCCCTTCGGCACCGGCCCTCGCGCCCCCTCGTGGAGCGATGCGCGGCGGCAGCCCCCGCACGGTGCCCTCTGCCGCCACAACATGGCTCCGTGACTCCCTCCCCCGAGGTCGAGTCCGAGCGGGCCCCTGGGTCTCTGTCTTCCTCATACGAGGTTGAGCCCGGCACCCCGCCCGCCCACCCTGCGACGGGCTCGATGTCACCCTCGCCCGTCGCCTCCTCTGCCACCGGCTCGGCCGCCGCCGCGGCCCCCACCGCCGCACCGGGTGCCCCCACGGCCCCCACCGCCGCGGCACTCACGGGCCCTACTGCCCCGCCACTTGGCGTGACTACCCGTGCCCAAGCAGGAGTGCTTTGGCCCAGCACCCGCTACTCCGCTGACGAGTATGTGTGCGCCGCCTCGACGTCGACGCCATCACCCGTCCCCACCTCCGCTCGCGCTGCCCATCGTGATCCCCACTAGCTAGCTGCGATACAGGAGGAGTTCGACACCTTACATTGCAACCGCACGTGGCAACTTGTTCCGCGACCCCATCGTGCCAACATCATCTCTGGCAAGTGCGTGTTTCGCCACAAGACTCGCCCGAACGGTTCTCTCGAGCGCTACAAGGCTCGATGGGTTGTTCGTGGTTTTCGGCAGCGCGCGGGCGTGGACTTCACCGACACCTTCGCCCCGGTTTTGAAACCGGGCACGATCCGCGCCGTCCTTCAGCTGGCCGTCTCGCGCGCCTGGCCTGTGCATTAGTTGGACGTTTCCAACGCCTTCTTGCACGGTCATCTTGCCGAGCAGGTGTTCTGTGAGCAGCCTACTGGTTTCGTCGACGCCGAGCACCCCGACTTCGTATGCTTGCTCTCCCGCTCTCTGTACGGGTTGAAGCAGGTGCCTCGGGCTTGGTACCAGCGTATCGCAGCCTTCCTGCAGTCTCTGGGCTTTCGGTCCACTCGCTCCGATGCCTCACTCTTTGTGTATCATCAGGGAGCTGACACTGCATATCTGCTGCTCTACGTCGACGACATCATCCTCACGGCGTCCACTCCCAATCTCCTTCAGCGGCTGACTGCTCGTCTTCGTGATGAGTTCGCCCTCAAGGACTTGGGGCCCCTGCACTACTTTCTCGGCATCGAGGTGATCCGCCGGGCTGACGGTTTCTTTCTGCATCAGCAGATGTACGCCCACGAGCTTCTGGAGCATGCCCGTATGCTTAACTGCAAGCCGGCGCCCACCCCCGTCGATACGAAGGCGAAGGTCTCTGCTCTGGAGGGGTCTCTCGCGTCCGATGGAGCGTTTTATCGCTCTATTGTCGCTGCTTTACAGTAATTGACGCTGACTAGCCCCGACCTGCACTACGCTGTTCAGCAGGTGTGCCTCCATATGCATGCCCCGCGTGACTCTCACTGGACTCTAGTGAAGCGTATTCTTCGTTACATACGCGGCACCATGTCCTTGGAACTCACCCTGACGGCCTCCGCCTCCACCGACCTCGTGGCCTACTCGGATGTTGACTGGGCTGGCTGCCCCGACACGCGACGCTCTACGTCAGGCTACTGCGTCTACCTTGGGCCCTCGTTGATCTCTTGGTCATCGAAGCGGCAGCCCATGGTCTCCCGCTCCAGCGCTAAGGCAGAGTATCGCGTCGTGGCCAACGCAGTGGCCGAGTGCTCTTGGACACGTCAGCTGCTCCAGGAGTTGCTTTGTGATGGTCACAAGGCCACTCTTGTCTACTGCGATAACGTCAACGCGGTCTACCTCTCCGCCAACCTGGTGCGCCATCGACGGACGAAGCATATTGAGCTCGATATTCACTTCGTGCGCGAGCAGGTTGCCCTTGGCCATGTTCGGGTTCTCCACGTGCCGACGACACAACAGTTTGCTGATGTGATGACTAAGGGATTGCCTACTCCCGTCTTCGAGGAGTTTCGGTCCAGTCTCTGTGTCTCCGGCGATGCTTTGACTGCGGGGGGGTGTTGAGTATGTATTTTGTACTGCACGTGTATTGGAGTTGTGGCCCACCTCCTAGTCTTGTATAGTTGAGGTAGAGGCCTTCCCTTGTATTATATAAGCGTGCACCAGCACCCCAAATCAATACAACGATTATTGTATTGCAAAACATCTCTCTACAGTCCGGCCACAAGTGCATCGACCGTCGTCCAGAGCACCGGTTACCTCTATTTGCGGGTGCTTCGTTTTGTGCTTCATGGAAACATCACCAAATACCTCTATGCACGGATACGCCAAGACCGTCTCGGATATCGCCAAGTACCACGGCACCCATGTTCCGTCAAAGCGTCTACCAAATATGTAGCACTACGCCAGAGACCTCAGACCCATCAAGTTCCTCTACTACTCGTGTACAACCACCGTCGCCGTGTACCATTACTTCCACTATGACAGTCCCAAGAACGTCTACTTCCCCTACACCGCCTCGAACCTGATCCGCTCCGAAAGTGCACGCTTCAAAGGTATAACCCCGAGACGACGCCCGTGAACAAACTCATGTGTGTTGTATGAGATGCTCGTGTTTGCACCATGTCCGAGTTGTCATTGCACGTTCCTCCTTGTTTACCATGTCATCAACCCGTGGGAACCCGATAACCGGGGTCACCCCACCATCTTTTGCATGTTCCGTGCACCCACATTTTCTTCTGCATTGACATCTTGATGAGTTGTCGGATCATCGAAATGTTGTCGTGGCATCATTTCTGTTATCGTTGCCGTGGCACACCTTTCGCTCCGCCATGGTGACCACGAAATGCTTCATAACATGCTCATGTCAACATTTTCATAAAATTGCATAAACTTGTATATGTCATCCGCGTCATGATAACAACATTTAAAATGTTTAAAATTGTTGTTTGCATTAAATTGCGAAATGTCATGTGGGGATTTTCCGGAATTATTGTTTGATCTTTTCGGGCTCATTTAAACTTGCCTGAATAGTTAGATTAATTAAGCTTCACTTGTTGCCATGTTTAACAATATTTAATATTGATGAGTACATAAAGGAGAGTTAACTAAATATTTTAATGTGGTGTTTCGTCAATATGCAATTCGTTGCATATTGAGCTCCACTTAATTTCTAGTATTGTTTGTTGCACTTTGCCATGCCATGCCTCATTAAAATGGACATGCATCATACTTGGGTGAGCATCATGTTTATGTGTTGTGCGTTTACCATGTCATTTGCTTCTTTCCGATTGTGCTTCTTCTCGATAGTTCCTGTTTCGTTGCGATCGTGAGTATTCGTTTGACTACATGAGTTTGTCTTCTTCATGGACTCGATCTTCTTACTAGCGGGATTTCAGGCAAGATGACCGTCTGTCGGCGTTCTAGGAACGGGGGTCCCCAGACTTGCCTGCGGCCCACGGCGAGGCTCTCCGAGCGGGCCCGTACGGCCCATCTTCACCAGCAAGCATTCGACACCCTCGCGAGGGGCCAAGCCTCGCGAGGCGGACGACACAAGACCTCCTCGGGAGCGGCCTCACCAGGCTGGCTCACGTGGGGCGGAGAGATCAAGGCAAGGCAAACCTCGCGAGGTTCTCATGACGTGAGCCATGACGACCAAGGCAAGGCGGGCGCCAGGCGGGTGCCAGCGCGCACAGTGTCCTTACTTCCTCTTTGGTGCTAAGGAGGCAAGCGCAGGCGAGGAGTACCGAGGCATCAGGCAAAGGTTTCTATATCGGTGCAACGAGACAAAGACCAGCAGGATGGCAAGACGGAGGTCATCGTGGAGCCCAAGCCGGCGTCACCACCAGAGCCTTTGGCAGGCGAAGACTACTTTTGTCAGGATAGCTTGTACTAGCTGTTCCCTTTCAAATTGGCCGTTGTTGGCTCCCTTCCCGCTCAATATTTGGGAAAAGGACGAGGGCCTTTATAAATAGGGCTAGCCACCATAGTAGGAGACATCTGACCTTGGACTAGATCCAACCCATCCTCACGCCAACCAAGCACAAGAACACCTCACCTCAGGAGGCTGTTCTTCCCCTTGTATTGTTCATCCTCAGCCCAAGAGGCAATCCACCACACCACATTGGAGTAGGGTATTACACCACAACGATGACCCGAACCAGTATAAATCTTGTGTCTCTTATGTTGCGAGTTCGTCGAGCTAAGCTTAGAGATCCCGGCAAGACTGAGGGCGTGATTTGGTAGGGGGAGATCTTCGTGCGCACCCCAGTGTTCGAACCTTGAGGGTTTTGCCGGAACCCGAGATCCGACATTTGGCACGCCAGGTAGGGGTGTGCCGAAGCTTTTTTCTGTCGATCCGCATCCCGTCGTTTCGTCGTCTCGATGGCGGACGCTCGCCGAGCTCGCGCTGAGCGCCGTGCCGCCCTCGCTGCCCGTGTCGCTCAGACCGCTCCCATCGGCGGGCCACCCTGTCGTTCTCCGTCGCCTGCAGCCAACGCCGTCACCGGCCCGGCGGGGAACGAGCAGCAAGCGTCCTTGCTACACCCCTCGGTGCGGCGAGACGGCCACACTGCCACTCCGTCGCTGACTTCGGCCGGCTCGTTGTGCCACGTCCATCGCGCTCCACGGACGCGCAGGCCGCGCTGTGCATGGCACGCGAACTCCTGCGCTACCGCCCCATTGATGACCTCTACGAGGACTAGCTCGATCGCATCGCCGAGCTTCTCAGCGCCGCAGGGGGGTCCCCTGTGCCAACCCTCTCGCTGCCTCGCCCTCCGCCAGCTGCAGGTGACGTGGCTCATGGAGCGCCTCCACCACCTCTGCCCCAAAACGGCGTCCTGGCACCAAGGCGTGAGGCCCCCCGGCGCGATCCACCGCGTCGGGCGCCCGGGGGCGAAAAAGGAAGCTCCCAAGAAGTTCCTCGTCCACAAGAAAACGCTCCCGCGCTCCCAGCGCCGCTATGACAAGACCGTGCGCAGCCTGCGGTGGTGGTGCACGGGCATCAAGGCCAGGCTCCATCTCAGCAAAGGGTCCCGGTGGCCACTGCGGGCTGTCGCGCCTTCACTCCTAAGCTGCGTAGCGTCGCATGGCCGGGCAAGTTCAAGCCAAACCTGCCTCCGCGCTACGACGGGACCCCTGCCCCCGCGGAGTTCCTGCAGCTCTATGAGCTGAGCATCAGGGCGGCCAACGGCGACGAGAAAGTCATGGCGAACTGGTTTCCCATGGCTCTCAAGGATGGCGCACGCTCGTGGCTCCTGAACCTGCCTCCAGGCTCGATCTCCTCCTGGAATGAGATGCGTGACCGCTTCCTCGCCAACGTCCAGGGCACTCACGACCGCCCCCCGTCCGCGGGTGACCTGCGCCGCGTCAAGCAACAACCAGGGCAGACCCTTCAGAAGTACATCCAGCACCATGGGGAACTAGTACCTTCCACAACGTGCACAGCCACAACACTAACGGTTGTCAAGAGCTCAGGTCCATTCGCGACGAACACTTCGGTTGACGCCCCGAGCGCAACGACCGAGGCTACGGCCGAGGGGGAGGACGTGGCGGAGGACGCTGGGATGACCGGGGCCCACGCCAGGAGTGGCGCGACCGGCCTCGTGAGGATCCCTGGCAGGATCAGCCTTGCGAGGGTGCCTGGAGGGATCAGCCTCGCGAGGACCGTCCTCAGGGCAATGCTGGGCTTCCTCCGCTGCCGCCACCACCAAGAAGGAACGATGACCACCATCAAGACGAGGGGGCTGGGGGCTTCCAGGAGCCGCGAGCTATTGCCTGCATCTTGGGCGGAGCTCAAGCCCCAGCCTCACAGCGTATCTTCAAGCAGTTTGCTCGCGAGGTGAACGCAGTCCTCCCCAAGCTCGAGGCCACACGCCCGCTCAGGTGGTCCAAGTGCGCTATTACATTCAGCTCGGCGGACCAGCTCAAGTGCGCGGCCACCGCTGGCGCTCTCCCGATGCTCTGTTCACCCGTCATCAGCAACATGCAAGTCACCAAGACTCTCATCGACGGCGGCACAGGGCTTAACGTCCTGTCTGTCGAGATGTTCAACAACCTTCAGGTGCCCTATGATCAGCTTCAGCCTACCGAGCCTTTCTTAGGAGTGACCGACGGCTCCACTATCCCGATAGGACAGGTCAGCCTCCCAGTCACCTTCAGACAGCGCGACAACTACCGCACCGAGCTCATCGACTTCAACGTTGCCCACATCCGTCTGCCATACAATGCCATCCTCAGATATCCAACCCTGGCCAAGTTCATGGCGGTGACCCACCACGGCTCCAAAGTGCTCAAGATACCAGGAAGCGGCGGAATCATCACAGTCCCCTGCAAAGAAAGAGATGCGGTGTGCTCCCTCGAGCGTGCCTTCCAAGATGTAGCAATCGAAGACCCCGACAGCAAGGGCGAGGACCCTCCCGAGGCCATCCCCAAGAAGAAGAAGTAGCTGCTCCACACAGGGCCTCAGGGAATGGTGCCTCAAGCGGTGCCACGCCAGGATCGGCACCCGCGCCTGGGCGCCTCCCTCTATCGCATAGGAAGGCGAGCCCGGCACCCTCCTCGGGCAGGGCTCGGGGGCTCTCTTCTAGAGGGCGTCAGACCTTGCCAACATTACGAGGGAGGCGCTCGGGCACCATCTGGAGGCGTGCTTTGTGGCACGTTTCCCTCAGGAGGACACAGGGCGAGGAGCGCCCAGCGCTCAGGAGTTCATTACCAAGACCACTCAGCAACTGCTGGATGCAAGGGCCATGTGCGGCGATCGCCGCTCAACTGGCGCAGCCCCCCACCCAGGCGAGGATGCTGGGCTGCGCGTTTGCATCGACGTCCCAGGGCTCAACAGGGCCGCGTCTCAGGAGCTCTTCTGGCCTTCGCACGTGGGATGCTACGAGGGCCCACCACACAGCTACGTTCACATGCCATTCGGCCCGCCGAGCGTGGCATCTGCCTAACAACGCAACTTGCGGCGCATCCTGGCGGCTCAGGAGGCCAGGCACCACATAGTCCTGGCGGAGATGGAGACGGTCCTCCAGGAACCGCCTGGACCCCCGGAGCCTCCCGAGGCTCAGGGCCCCGGTGGCTCGTGAGGAGCAACCCCTTCGCCATGCATCTTTAGCTGCCTCAACATTCCTTCTGCAACGGAACCAGGTGACATTTTCCAAGTTTATTTAGCTAGGAGCGCCCTCAGGGCTGCATCATTCCGAGGCCGCATAGGTCCGTCCCTGCGGCATGTATCCCCCGGACCTGGTCATCGCGCGCCACTCCCAAGCCGAGCCTCGGCGAGGGCAAAGGTATGAAGATTGTTTGCACGTCAAGGGGGACTACTGAGCATCACGACTCAGGAGCCTAACTGGTCACGTAGCCCCTCACTCCTTGGTCTCGTCCTGGTCTCCGGACGACCCAACGGCGGCCGAGGTATGCGCGCGGCCGGGCCCTACCGACGTAGAACACTAACCTATCCTCGCGTCCCCTTCCTACAAGTTGTTTGCGCGTCAAGGGGGACTCCTGAGCATCGCGACTCAGGAGCCTAACTGGTCACAGAGCCCCTCACCCCTTGGTCCCATCTTGGTCTCCGGACGACCCAAGGGCGACTGAGGTATGCGCGGGGCCCGGCCCTGCCGACGTAGAACATAAAGCAAATAGGAAGAAAATCGCAAAATCTTAAAAGCAAATATTACAAGACATATTGTTCTCTCAAATATCAAACACAAGTTCAAACGCCTCCACGAGGCATGGTGCATGTTACAGCAGTTAAACAGGAAAGGAGCCGCAAGCAAGTCATCCCTGGACACTGCCGTCGCCCGCAAGGGGTGCTCCTTCCTTGGTGGCGTCGCCTTCACCTGTACCACCAGCCGGGGCTGCAGGATCAGTAGCACCGCCGGTCGAAGGTGCGGGAGCGAAGGCGCGGAACTTCTTCAGCAGGGCCTCCACCTGTCCCTTCACGGCAGTGTCAGCGGCCGCACAACGCTCGTCGTCCACAGGCTCCAGCAGCTCGTCAAGGCGGGCAGTGGGATCGCAAAGATGGAGGTGGCTGAAGACACGCATTAGCGCGGCTGAGGAAAGAACGCGGGCTTCTTCCTTTGCCAAGGGACCAATGCCGCTCACGACCTCCTCGAGCGCGTCAACCAAGTAGGGAAGCAGCTGGGCGGGGCCGTCCTCGTCGGTGGTCAGCGGCCTCTCCAAGCCCTTCTCGTAGAGTGCTTTCAGCGCCGCGTGGGACCTTTTCTCGAGGAGCGCGAAGGCCGCGCGGTCCTCGGTCAGGACCTTCGCCTTGGCGCCAAGATCAGCCTTCCCTGCCTCTACCTTCCGCTCGAGCTCCTCCAGTCGGCTGCGTTCCGCGGCCTGCGCCTTTGCCAACTCTCCTAGCTCAGCGTCGCGATCCTTGATGGCGTCCTCCCGGGCCTTCATCTTCTCCTCCTCCGCCTAGCGGCCATGAGCTTCTTCTGCGTGCAGATCGCGCAGATTCTTCAGCTCGGCCTCCAGCGCCCGGCAGCTATCCTGGGCGGTCTCGGCATCCTTCAGCGCAACTTCGCGAGCCGCCGCGGCTTGGGCGGTGGCCTGCCTCTCCTTCTCGGAGGCCGCCGCGGCCTGGCTCAGCGTCGCTCGAACGGACGCGTTAGAATAAAGCCAGCCGGAGACCAGCTCTAGGCGACCGGCCGCCAGGTGGCGGTCGGGGCCTTGAAGATCCTCTCGCAGCCAGGTCATCTCAAGAAGAGCAAGCTCCAAGACCTCAGGGGAGGCAGAAGGACCTGGAAGCAGTGGCGCAGCTGGAGGAGGATACGATGTCGTCACCAGGGCCTAGGAGACCGGGGGCTCCTGAGCTTTGGGGACCCCAGCAGTCGGGCCAGACACCAATGCCTCCGGAGCCAACGGGGCCACGGGGGCTGACTCCCCACGAGGATGCTCCTCCAGGCCTTGCGAGGACGACCGGGCCGGGGAGGTGCGAGTGCCCTCGCTTCCCTTCTTCGCGGAAGGGGGTGCGGCTGCCGCAGATGGTTCAGCCCCGGGCGGGGTCGCTACATCCTCCTTCCTCTTCTTCACCGCAGGCGGCGACCTAACCAACCAACGATGAGCATCAAGAAGCAGCAGCATAAGCAAGAACAAGGCAAAGCACGAGCACTTACTGCTCCACCGCGGCGTAGTCTACCTTCCGCTTGCTGAGCTTGAAGCCCGAGAGCCTCGAAGCTTGAGGCGCGGGCATGCGGGCTCCAGGAGCAGAAGACGGGGCAGCGGAGGGGCCGGAGGCAGCCCCAGGCGGCGTCAAAGCAGGAGCAGCATGTCGGGAGACCAACGCCGACCTGCCCCTCGTCGGGACCACGGGCGGCTCCCCCTTTTGCTGGCAGGCACCGGCCTCGTCGTCATCTGGCAGGGTGCGAAGGATGTCGGCCTTGCTCAAGGGGGAGGTCTCCCCCATCCCTTCAGGGGTCACCTCCGAGTCCTCCTCCTCCTCCGAATCCCCGCGGGACTCACTAGAAGACAGCTCCACCAGCGTCGGTACCACAGGGGTCCCGGTGGGCGGAGGCGGCACCAGCCTGCGCCCGGCAAAGGTCGGCCTAGCGGCCACGACCCGCACCCCGTCCTTGCGGCGGAACAAGGGAATGAAGACACTTGGCGGATACTCCTGGTCGTCCCCGACCAGGAGACGGAGAGCCGCAGCCAGCTCACCGTCAGGCAAGGCTTCCAGGCTCAGGCGAACCTCGTCCTCTTCGTCCCCAAGCCTCCACAAGGGGCGCGTACGCGCCTGAAGCGGGGCCACGTGCAGCATCAGGAATTCCCTTGGGAGCATGGCCCCTGTCACCATTGCCGCCTTCGCGTTGCCCGGCTTCAGGTCGGCGTTCATCTGCCCCAGCACCAACGTCGCCCGCTCATCAGTGAGCTTCGCGCAAGACCACCCCTTGCCGGACTGGGGCATCTCCGTTGGCAGCAACAAGCGTGGGTGGACGCACTTGGCGTCCATCATGACCCACATGCTCCTGAAGCCATCGTCCTTCTTCCCAGTCTTCGAGATCGATTTGGCCTTGTCGGCTGCGATGAAGTTGGCACACACGGAGGTATGACCCTCGTTGATGTGGAGGAAGAAGAAGTGGCGTAGGCATCACGCCGAGATATGCCTCGCAGTAGAAGGCGAAGATCGACAAGAGAAGGATAGAGTTGGGATGAAGATGCAGCACCTGTAGCCTGTAGTGGCCGAGGACCTCATAGAAGAAGTCAGAGAAGGGGGGAACCAGCCCCGCGACGATGCTGCTCATGAAGAAGGGGAAGAAGGTACTTCCCTCGGGCTCCGACATGTCAGAGCCGGCCCGAAGCTCAGTCTACCCCCTCTCGTTGCTTTCCCCCGCCGTCAGCAAGCGTGTGGCGGCGAGGCTCTTTCCGAGACGTTGGGCGCATCGAGAGTTGGATCATACCAAGCCGGCGACGAGGCAGGCCTGACCTTCCGGGGCGCCATTGGTCGCTGATGCGGAAGGGGATGGGAGCAGATCTGGAGATTTTGGAAGCAGGGAGCAAGAAATGGGATCTGGAGCAAGGCGAAAGGAAGCAATGAAGGCAAGCGCTGTCTACGCCAGCCTTTTGACAGTCGGGCAGTTGCCGAGGCAGCGTGGGGAAGCAGAGACGCCCACGTCCAACAACCGCCGCGCGTCGACCAAAGCCGCAGGCTGTTGGGGCCCGCGGCGCTTCGCACTTGCCCTTTGGCTTCGCCTCGAAGCCAAGTCCGAGCGCGCCTTGGGCCCGGGGGCTACTGTCGGTGTTCTAGGAACGGGGGTCCCGAGACTTGCCTGCCTGCGGCCCACGGCGAGGCTCTGCGAGCGGGCCCGTACGGCCCATCTTCACCAGCAAGCATTCGAGACCCTCGCGAGGGGCCAAGCCTCACGAGGCGGATGACAGAAGACCTCCTCGGGAGCGGCCTCACCAGGCTGGCTCGCGAGGGGCGGAGAGATCAAGGCGAGGCAAACCTCGCGAGGTTCTCTTGACGTGAGCCATGACGCCCAAGGCCAGGAGGGCGCCAGCGCGCACAATGTCCTTGCTTCTTCTTTGGTGCTAAGGAGGCAAGCGCAGGCGAGGAGTACCAAGGCATCAGGCAAAGGTTTCCATATCGATGCAACGAGACCAAGACCAGCAGGACGGCAAGACGGAGGTCAGCGTGGAGCCCAAGCCGGCGTCACCCCCAGAGCCTTTGGCAGGCGAAGACTACTTTTGTCAGGATAGCTTGTACTAGCTGTCCCCTTTTAAATTGGCCGTTGTTGGCTCCCTTCCCGCTCAATATTTGGGAAGAGGACCAGGGCCTCTATAAATAGGGCTAGCCACCATAGTAGGAGGCATCTGACCTTGGACTAGATCCAACCCATCCTCACACGCACCAAGCACGAGACACCTCACCTTAGGAGGCTATTCTTCCCCTTGTACTGTTCATCCTCAGCCCGAGAGGCAATCCACCACACCACACTGGAGTAGGGTATTACCCCACAACGGTGGCCCGAACCAGTATAAATCTTGTGTCTCTTGTGTTGCGAGTTCGTCGAGCTAAGCTTAGAGATCCCGGCGAGACTGAGGGCGTGATTTAGTAGGGGGAGATTTCGTGCGCACCCAAAGTGTTCGAACCTTGAGGGTTTTTCCAGAACCCGAGATCCGACACCGTCACCTTGGATCTCACTACTATCTTTGCTATGCTAGTTGTCTCGATGCTATCGCTATGTCGCGCTACCTACCACTTGTTCATCAAGCCTCCCAAATTGCCATGATAGCCTCTAACCTTTTCCACCATCCTAGCAAACCGCTGATGGGCTATGTTGCCTCTTTGCTCAGCCCCTCTATAGCGTTGCTAGTTGCAGGTGCAGTTGCATGTTGTTCCATGTTGGGACATGGATATCATGAATATCATGGGATATCACAATATCTCTTATTTAATTAATGCATCTATATACTTGGTAAAGGATGGAAGGTTCGGCCTTTTGCCTGGTGTTTTGTTCCACTCTTGCTGCCCTAGTTTCCGTCCTACCGGTGTTATGTTCCTTGATTTTGCGTCCCTAACACAATGAGGGTTTATGGGACCCTCTTGATAGTTTTCTTTGAATAAAACTCTTCCAGCAAGGCCCAACATTGGTTTTACCATTTGCCTAATAACAACTAAAACTTGCATATGGACCGGCTAGCACCCGAGGATAATTAATAAACCCCCTGGGCCAGTGCTCCTCTGAGTGTTGGTCCTAACTAGAGCATTGTGCGGGAACGCCCCTAGGCAACTTGGGGTATTTGGTTCCTGTACGCTTTGCTCATCCGGTGTGCCCTGAGAACGAGATACGTACGGCTCCTATCGGGATTTGTCGGCACATCGGGTGGTCTTGGTTGTTTTGTTTTACCATTGTCGAAATGTCTTGTGCACCGGGATCCCGAGTTTGATCGAATGTCCCGCGATGGAGGATTGTCTCCGCGGATCCTGAGCTTGTCATGGGCTAAGTTGGGACACCCCTGGAGGGTCTAAACTTTCAAGAGCCGTGCCTGCGGTATGTGGAAGATGGGAGTTTTTAATATCCGGTTGTAGAGAACTTGACACCAGATTTGAATTAAAATACACCAACCGCTTGTGTAACCGTGACTATTTCTTTTCGACGAGGTTCAGCAAGGGAACATGGTTGGGGTTATGTTTGAACGTAAGTAGTTCAGGATCACTTCATGATCATTACTAGTTTGCGACCGTTTGCGTAGTTTCTCATCTTATTTTTGTACTCGTAAGATAGCTACAATATGATGCTTAGCGCTGCTGCAACCTCACCACTTATCCTTTCTATACCCATTAAGCTTTGCTAGTCTTGATACCCATAGTAATGGGATTGCTGAGTCCTCGTGGCTCACAGTTTACTACAACAACAGTTGCAGGTACACGTAATGCGATAATCATGATGTGAGAGCAATGGTTGCTGTCGGATGTGGGGTCCGGCAAAACCCTTAAGGTTCAAACTCTGGGGTGCGCGCGAAGTCTTTCCCTCCTACCGATCCACGCCCTAGCTCACTAAGATCTCGCGGACGAACTTTATGAACTCGCAACACAGAAAGACACGAGATTTATACTGGTTCGGGCCACTGTTGTGGTGTAATACCCTACTCCAGTGTGGCGGTGGTGGATTGCCTCTTGGGCTGATGATGAACAGTACAAGGGCAAGAACAACCTCCTGAGGTTGAGGTGTTCTTGTGGCTAGGATCGGCTCTCGATCAGATCAGATCAAGCTGAGATGCCCCTACTGTGGTGGCTAGTTCTACTTATATAGGCCCTGGTCCTCTCCCCAAATATTGAGTGGGAAGGGAGCCAACAACGACGGACAAATTTGAAGGGGGAAAGCTAGTACAACTATCCTAACAAAACTGGTCTTCGCCTGCGAAAGGCTCTGGTGGTGACGCCATCTTGGGCTCCACGATGACCTCCGTCCTGCCGTCCTTCTGGTCTTGGTCTCGTTGCACCGATATGGCAACCTTTGCCTGATGCCTCGGTACTCCTCGCCTGCGCTTGCCTCCTTAACACCAAAGAGGAAACAAGGACGCTGCGTGCGCTGGTGCCCGCCTGGTCTCGATCGTCATGGCTCACGTCACAAAAGCCTCGTGAGGTTTGCCCCGCCTTCATATCTCTGCTCCTCGTGAGCCTGCCTGGCTAGGGCACTCCTGAGGAGGTCTTGCGTCATCCGCCTCGCGAGGCTTGGCCCCTCACAAGGGTCTTGGATGCCTTGCTGATGAAGATGGGCCATACGGCCCGCTGACTTAGCCACGCCGTGGGCCGCAGGCAGGCACATCTTGGGACCCCCATTCCCAGAACGCCGACAGTAGCCCCCGGGCCCAAGGTGGGCTTGGGCTTGGCTTCGCGGCGAAGCCAAGGGTCATGTACGGAGCGCCGCGGGCCCCAAAAGCTTGCGGCCTCGGTTGACGCGTGGCGGTTGATTGGACGTGGGCGTGTCCGCTTCCCCACGCTGCCTTGGCAACTGCACGACTTGACAAGTCCCTGCGACATCCAAGGAAAACCATCATTACATGTGATCGTGGGAGGCGCCGGTTGGCCTTCTTTTGCTATAAATGGGGGGGCGGAGCCCCCGTCGCCCATCTCTTCCTTGCTTGTTTGCTTCTTCCTCCTCGCTCCACCTCCAATAGCAATGGCGCCTATCAGAAGGTTCTCCACTGAAGAGAAGGGAAAGGCCCCGCGCGATGATCTGGGGCCGCTTCCACCGAAGATGAGGTCGGTCCACCGCCGTGATGAAGCGGCGGTGCAGGTGGTGCCGAGGCCTTGGTGCAAGCGGCCTCCTCCAGGGTACCCGCTGTTGGGGAACGTAGTAATTTAAAAAAAATCCTACGCACACGCAAGATCATGGTGATGCATAGCAACGAGAGGGGAGAGTGTTGTCCACGTACCCTCGTAGACCGACAGCGGAAGCGTTATCACAACACGGTTGATGTAGTCGTACGTCTTCACGATCCGACCGATCAAGTACCGAACGTACGGCACCTCCGAGTTCTACACACGTTCAGCTCGATGACGTCCCTCGAACTCCGATCCAGCCGAGTGTTGAGGGAGAGTTTCGTCAGCACGACGGCGTGGTGACGATGATGATGTTCCACCGACGCAGGGCTTCGCCTAAGCTCCGCAACGGTATTATCGAGGTGTAATTTGGTGGAGGGGGGCACCGCACACGGCTAAGAGATCTCAAGGATCAATTGTTGTGTCTATGGGGTGCCCCCCTGCCCCCGTATATAAAGGAGCAAGGAGGAGGCAGCCGGCCAAGGGAAGAGGCGCGCCAAAAGGGGGGGGGGAGTCCTACTCCCACCGGGAGTAGGACTCCTCCTTTCCTTGTGGGAGTAGGAGAAGGGAAGGGGGAAGGAGAAAGAAGGAAGGGGGCGCCCCCCCTCCCTAGTCCAATTCGGACTAGCCCATGGGGAGGGGTGCGGCCACCCTTTGGGGTCTTTCTCTCCTTTCCCGTATGGCCCATTAAGGCCCAATACGAATTCCTGTAACTCTCCGGTACTCCGAAAAATACCCGAATCACTCGGAACCTTTCCGAAGTCCGAATATAGTCGTCCAATATATCGATCTTTACGTCTCGGCCATTTCGAGACTCCTCGTCATGTCCCCGATCTCATCCGGGACTCTGAACTCCTTCGGTACATCAAAACTCAATAAAACTGTCATCGTAACGTTAAGCGTGCGGACCCTTCGGGTTCGAGAACTATGTAGACATGACCGAGACACCTCTCCGGTCAATAACCAATAGCGGGACCTGGATGCCCATATTGGCTCCCACATATTCTACGAAGATCTTTATCGGTCAGACCGCATAACAACATACGTTGTTCCCTTTGTCATCGGTATGTTACTTGCCCGAGATTCGATCGTCGGTATCTCGATACCTAGTTCAATCTCGTTACCGGCAAGTCTCTTTACTCGTTCCGTAATACATCATCCCGTAACTAACTCATTAGTCACAATGCTTGCAAGGCTTATAGTGATGTGCATTACCGAGTGGGCCCAGAGATACCTCTCCGACAATCGGAGTGACAAATCCTAATCTCGAAATACGCCAACCCAACAAGTACCTTTGGAGACACCTGTAGAGCACCTTTATAATCACCCAGTTACGTTGTGACGTTTGGTAGCACACAAAGTGTTCCTCCGGTAAACGGGAGTTGCATAATCTCATAGTCATAGGAACATGTATAAGTCATGAAGAAAGCAATAGCAACATACTAAACGATCGGGTGCTAAGCTAACGTAATGGGTCATGTCAATCACGTCATTCTCCTAATGAGGTGATCCCGTTAATCAAATGACAACTCATGTCTATGGCTAGGAAACATAACCATCTTTGATTAACGAGCTAGTCAAGTAGAGGCATACTAGTGACACTCTGTTTGTCTATGTATTCACACATGTATTATGTTTCCGGTTAATACAATTCTAGCATGAATAATAAACATTTATCATGATATAAGGAAATATATAATACTTTATTATTGCCTCTAGGGCATATTTCCTTCAGTCTCCCACTTGCACTAGAGTCAATAATCTAGTTCACATCGCCATGTGATTTAACATCAATAATTCACATCACCATGTGATTAACACCCATAGTTCACATCTCTATGTGACCAACACTCAAAGGGTTTACTAGAGTCAATAATCTAGTTCACATCGCTATGTGATTAACACCCAAAGAGTACTAAGGTGTGATCATGTTTTGATTGTGAGATAATTTTAGTCAACGGGTCTGTCACATCCAGATCCGTAAGTATTTTGCAAATTTCTATGTCTACAATGCTCTGCACGGAGCTACTCTAGCTAATTGCTCCCACTTTCAATATGTATCTAGACCGAGACTTAGAGTCATCTAGATTTAGTGTCAAAACTTGCATCGACGTAACCCTTTACGACGAACCTTTTGTCACTTCCATAATCGAGAAACATATCCTTATTCCACTAAGGATAATTTTGACCGCTGTCCAGTGATCTACTCCTAGATCACTATTGTACTCCCTTGCCAAAATCAGTGTAGGGTATACAATAGATCTGGTACACAGCATGGCATACTTTATAGAACCTATGGCCAAGGCATAGGGAATGACTTTCATTCTCTTTCTATCTTCTGCCGTGGTCGGGCTTTGAGTCTTACTCAATTTCACACCTTGTAACACAGGCAAGAACTCTTTCTTTGACTGTTCTATTTTGAACTACTTCAAAATCTTGTTAAGGTATGTACTCATTGAAAAAACTTATCAAGCGTTTTGATCTATCTCTATAGATCTTGATGCTCAATATGTAAGCAGCTTCACCGAGGTCTATCTTTGAAAAACTTCTTTCAAACACTCCTTTATGCTTTGCAGAATAATTCTACATTATTTCCGATCAACAATATGTCATTCACATATACTTATCAGAAATGCTGTAGTGCTCCCACTCACTTTCTTGTAAATACAGGCTTCACCGCAAGTCTGTATAACACTATATTCTTTGATAAACTTATCAAAGTGTATATTCCAACTCCGAGATGCTTGCACCAGTCCATAGATGGATCGGTGGAGCTTGCATATTTTGTTAGCACCTTTAGGATTGACAAAACCTTCTGGTTGCATCATATACAACTCTTCTTTAATAAATCCATTAAGGAATGTAGTTTTGTTTATCCATTTGCCATATTTCATAAAATGCGGCAATTGCTAACATGATTCAGACAGACTTAAGCATAGATACGAGTGAGAAACTCTCATCGTAGTCAACATCTTGAACTTGTCGAAAACCTTTTTGCGACAATTCTAGCTTTGTAGATAGTGACACTACTATCAACATCCGTCTTCCTCTTGAAGATCCATTTATTCTCAATGACTCGCCGATCATTGGGCAAGTCAATCAAAGTCCATACTTTGTTCTTATACATGGATCTCATCTCAGATTTCATGGCCTCAAGCCATTTTGCGGAATCTGGGCTCATCATCGCTTCCTCATAGTTCGTAGGTTCGACATGGTCTAGTAACATAACCTCCAGAAGAGGATTACCGTACCACTCTGGTGCGGATCTTACTCTGCTTTACCTACGAGGTTTGGTAGTAACTTGATCTGAAGTTACATGATCATCATCATTAACTTCCTCACTAATTGGTGTAGGAGTCACAGGAACAGATTTCTGTGATGAACTACTTTCCAATAAGGGAGCAGGTACAGTTACCTCATCAAGTTCTACTTTCCTCCCACTCACATCTTTCGAGAGAAACTCCTTCTCTAGAAAGGATCCATACTAAGCAACGAATGTCTTGCCTTCGGATCTGTGATAGAAGGTGTACCCAACTGTCTCCTTTGGGTATCCTATGAAGACACATTTCTCCGATTTAGGTTTGAGCTTATCAGGATGAAACTTTTTCACATAAGCATCGCAACCCCAAACTTTAAGAAACGACAACTTTGGTTTCTTGCCAAACCACAGTTCATAAGGCGTCGTCTCAACGGATTTTGATGGTGCCCTATTTAACGTGAATGTAGCTGTCTCTAATGCATAACCCCAAAACGATAGTGGTAAATTGGTAAGAGACATCATAGATTGCACTATATCCAATAAAGTACGGTTATGACGTTCGGACACACCATTATGCTGTGGTGTTCCAGGTGGCGTGAGTAGTGAAACTATTTCACATTGTTTTAACTGAAGGCCAAACTCGTAACTAAAATACTCTTCTCCACGATCAAATCGTAGAAACTTTATTTTCTTGTTACGATGATTTTCGCTTCACTCTGAAATTATATGAACTTTTCAAATGTTTCAGACTTCTGTTTCATTAAGTAGATATACCCATATCTGCTCAAATCATCTGTGAAGGTCAGAAAATAATGATACCTGCTACGAGCCTCAATATTCATCGGACCACATACATCCGTATGTATGATTTCCAACAAATCTGTTGCTCTCTCCATAGTTCCGGAGAACGGCGTTTTAGTCATCTTGCCCATGAGGCACGGTTCGCAAGCATCAAGTGATTCATAATCAAGTGATTCCAAAATCCCATCAGTATGGAGTTTCTTCATGCGCTTTACACCAATATGACCTAAACGGCAGTGCCACAAATAGTTTGCACTATCATTATTAACTTTGCATCTTTTGGCTTCAATATTATGATTATATGTATCACTACGATCGAGATCCAACAAACCATTTTCGTTGGTGTGTATGACCATAGAAGGTTTTTATTCATGTAAACAGAACAACAATTGTTCTCTAACTTAAATGAATAACCGTATTGCAATAAACATGATCAAATCATATTCATGCTCAACGCAAACACCAAATAACACTTATTTAGTTTCAACACTAATCCCGAAAGTATAGGGAGTGTGCGATGATGATCATATCAATCTTGGAACTACTTCCAACACACATCGTCACCTCGCCTTTTACTAGTCTCTGTTTATTCTGTAACTCCCGTTTCGAGTTACTACTCTTAGCAACTGAACCAGTATCAAATACCGAGGGGTTGCTATAAACACTAGTAAAGTACACATCAATAACATGTATATCCAATATACCTTTGTTCACTTTGCCATCCTTCTTATCCACCAAATAGTTGGGGTAGTTCCGCTTCCAGTGACCAGTCCCTTTGCAGTAGAAGCACTTAGTCTCAGGCTTAGGACCAGACTTAGGCTTCTTCACTTGAGCAGCAACTTGCTTGCCGTTCTTCTTGAAGTTCGCCTTCTATCCCTTTGCCCTTTTCTTGAAACTAGTGGTCTTGTTAACCATCAACACTTGATGTTTTTCTTGATTTCTACCTTCGTCGATTTCAGCATCACGAAGAGCTTGGGAATTACTTTCGTCATCCCTTGCATACTATAGTTCATCACGAAGTTCTACTAACTTGGTGATGGTGACTAGAGAATTCTGTCAATCACTATTTTATCTGGAAGATTAACTCCCACTTGATTCAAGCGATTGTAGTACCCAGACAATCTGAGCACATGCTCACTAGTTGAGCGATTCTCCTCCATCTTTTAGCTATAGAACTTGTTGGAGACTTCATATCTCTCAACTCGGGTATTTGCTTGAAATATTAACTTCAACTCCTGGAACATCTTATATGTTCCATGACGTTCAAAACGTCTTTGAAGTCCCGATTCTAAGCTGTTAAGCATGGTGCACTAAACTATCAAGTAGTCATCATATTGAGCTAGCCAAACGTTCATAACGTCTGCATCTGCTCCTGCAATAGGTCTGTCACCTAGCGGTGCATCAAGGACATAATTTTTCTGTGCAGCAATGAGGATAATCCTCAGATCACGGATCCAATCCGCATCATTGCTACTAACATCTTTCAACATAATTTTTCTCTAGGAACATATCAAAAATAAACAGGGAAGCAACAACGCGAGCTATTGATCTACAACATAATTTGCAAAATACTATCAGGACTAAGTTCATGATAAATTTAAGTTCAATTAATCATATTACTTAAGAACTCCCACTTAGATAGACATCCCTCTAATCATCTAAGTGATTACGTGATCCAAAGCAACTAAACCATGTCCGATTAACACGTGAGATGGAATAGTTTCAATGGTGAACATCACTATGTTGATCATATCTACTATATGATTCACGCTCGACCTTTCGGTCTCTGTGTTCCGAGGCCATATCTGTACATATGCTAGGCTCGTCAAGTTTAACCTGAGTATTCCGCGTGTGCAACTGTTTTGCACCCGTTGTATTTGAACGTAGAGCCTATCACACCCGATTAACACGTGGTGTCTCAGCACGAAGAACTTTCGCAACGGTGCATACTCAGGGAGAACACTTTTGTCTTGAAATTTTAGTGAGAGATCATCTTATAATGCTACCGTCAAACAAAGCAAGATAAGATGCATAAAGGATTAACATCACATGCAATCAATATAAGTGATATGATATGGCCATCATCATCTTGTGCTTGTGATCTCCATCTCCGAAGCACCGTGCTCGTG
This sequence comes from Triticum aestivum, assembly GCF_018294505.1. NCBI lineage: Eukaryota > Viridiplantae > Streptophyta > Magnoliopsida > Poales > Poaceae > Triticum > Triticum aestivum. The sequence continues at coordinate 181,495,328 of NC_057805.1, read as the reverse complement.
ATCTCCATCTCCGAAGCACCGTCATGATCACCATCGTCACCGGCTCGACACCTTGATCTCCATCGTAGTATCGTTGTCGTCTCGCCAACTTATTGCTTTTACGACTATCGCTACCGCTTAGTGATAAAGTAAAACTATTACATGGCGATTGCATCTCATACAATAAAGCGACAACCATATGGCTCCTGCCAGTTGCCGATAACTCGGTTACAAAACATGATCATCTCATACAACACATTATATCACATCATGTCTTGACCATATCACATCACAACATGCCCTGCAAAAACAAGTTAGACGTCCTCTACTTTGTTGTTGCATGTTTTACGTGGCTGCTACGGGCTTAGCAAGAACCGTTCTTACCTACGCATCAAAACCACAACGATAGTTTGTCAAGTTGGTGCTGTTTTAACCTTCGCAAGGACCGGGCGTAGCCACACTCGGTTCAACTAAAGTGAGAGAGACAGACACCCGCCAGTCACCTTTAAGCAACGAGTGCTCCGAACGGTGAAACCAGTCTCGCGTAAGCGTACGCGTAATGTCGGTCCGGGCCGCTTCATCTCACAATACCGCTGAACCAAAGTATGACATGCTGGTAAGCAGTATGACTTATATCGCCCACAACTCACTTGTGTTCTACTCGTGCATAGCATCAACGCATAAAACCAGGCTCTGATGCCACTGTTGGGGAACGTAGTAATTTCAAAAAAATTCCTACGCACACGCAAGATCATGGTGATGCATAGCAACGAGAGGGGAGAGTGTTGTCCACGTACCCTCGTAGACCGACAGCGGAAGCGTTATCACAACGCGGTTGATGTAGTCGTACGTCTTCACGATCCGACCGATCAAGTACCGAACGTACGGCACCTCCGAGTTCTACACACGTTCAGCTCGATGACGTCCCTCGAACTCCGATCCAGCCGAGTGTTGAGGGAGAGTTTCGTCAGCACGACGGCGTGGTGACGATGATGATGTTCCACCGACGCAGGGCTTCGCCTAAGCTCCGCAACGGTATTATCGAGGTGTAATTTGGTGGAGGGGGGCACCGCACACGGCTAAGAGATCTCAAGGATCAATTGTTGTGTCTATGGGGTGCCCCCCTGCCCCCGTATATAAAGGAGCAAGGAGGAGGCAGCCGGCCAAGGGAAGAGGCGCGCCAAAGGGGGGGAGTCCTACTCCCACCGGGAGTAGGACTCCTCCTTTCCTTGTGGGAGTAGGAGAAGGGAAGGGGGAAGGAGAAAGAAGGAAGGGGGCGCCCCCCTCCCTAGTCCAATTCGGACTAGCCCATGGGGAGGGGTGCGGCCACCCTTTGGGGTCTTTCTCTCCTTTCCCGTATGGCCCATTAAGGCCCAATACGAATTCCCGTAACTCTCCGGTACTCCGAAAAATACCCGAATCACTCGGAACCTTTCCGAAGTCCGAATATAGTCGTCCAATATATCGATCTTTACGTCTCGGCCATTTCGAGACTCCTCGTCATGTCCCCGATCTCATCCGGGACTCCGAACTCCTTCGGTACATCAAAACTCAATAAAACTGTCATCGTAACGTTAAGCGTGCGGACCCTTCGGGTTCGAGAACTATGTAGACATGACCGAGACACCTCTCCGGTCAATAACCAATAGCGGGACCTGGATGCCCATATTGGCTCCCACATATTCTACGAAGATCTTTATCGGTCAGACCGCATAACAACATACGTTGTTCCCTTTGTCATCGGTATGTTACTTGCCCGAGATTCGATCGTCGGTATCTCGATACCTAGTTCAATCTCGTTACCGGCAAGTCTCTTTACTCGTTCCGTAATACATCATCCCGTAACTAACTCATTAGTCACAATGCTTGCAAGGCTTATAGTGATGTGCATTACCGAGTGGGCCCAGAGATACCTCTCCGACAATCGGAGTGACAAATCCTAATCTCGAAATACGCCAACCCAACAAGTACCTTTGGAGACACCTGTAGAGCACCTTTATAATCACCCAGTTACGTTGTGACGTTTGGTAGCACACAAAGTGTTCCTCCGGTAAACGGGAGTTGCATAATCTCATAGTCATAGGAACATGTATAAGTCATGAAGAAAGCAATAGCAACATACTAAACGATCGGGTGCTAAGCTAACGTAATGGGTCATGTCAATCACGTCATTCTCCTAATGAGGTGATCCCGTTAATCAAATGACAACTCATGTCTATGGCTAGGAAACATAACCATCTTTGATTAACGAGCTAGTCAAGTAGAGGCATACTAGTGACACTCTGTTTGTCTATGTATTCACACATGTATTATTTTTTCGGTTAATACAATTCTAGCATGAATAATAAACATTTATCATGATATAAGGAAATATATAATACTTTATTATTGCCTCTAGGGTATATTTCCTTCAGCCGCTACCCTTGTATGCCCGAGACGAGGGCTCAGGAGGACGGAGCGACGAGCGGCGTCACCTGCACCGCGCTCGTGGTCGCCGCGCCATGGCGACACGCGCTGTCGCCCCTGGAATCTACGTCGGGGACTCCTCGCGCGAGCTTGTGCTATGGGCGCTGATGCCTCCAAGCTCTTGGATCCGCTTCCCGCGGTTCTTCTCCGACGTGATGCCGCCGAGGGGGCCTCTCGAGCTCTGGTTGCAGCACGCCGATTGCGACACTCCGGCGACCAGGGCAGAGATCAAAGCGGTCCCCACCGGCAAGATCTTCATGAATCGCGGCTGGGGCGAGGTCGCGCGGGTCTGCCGTGCGAGGGGCACCCTCGCAATCCACTCCGAGTACGACGGCGCCTCCACGCTCTTCTTCAAGGTCTTTGATGCAGAGGGCCGCCGCCTGGGTGTTGCTCTGGAGAGGAGCGTCAAGCTGACGTGCGCTCCGCTCGCGGCCACTCCAGCAGCAGCCCTTGGGAGTCCAGTAGCTCTCCTGAGCTCTATGAGACTCCGGAGACGAGCGACGAAAGCTACGTGCCCCCGAGCTCTCACCGCGCTTGGAGCAGAGCCGCGGCGTCTGGCCGTCGCCGCCGCTAATCTGGATGGGGTTGGCGCCGGCCTCCCGTGGCCCACTGTTGGTGATGGCGTCCGCCGTGGGAGGGTGTAGATAGGATCCCTCTTAGTTCTAGCTTTTGTTCCCTGCGAAGAATCATGAAGTACCCCGTGGGGGCGTGTAAAGGGTCTGTACTGTCTTTCGCGCTCATCTTCCCCGTTATGAAAATTTGGTGAACGCATGTCCTGTTAAGGCTCGGTCCCCCCTTTCTTCCCTCGCGATAGCTTGTTGCTCTACGCTGACAGGTCCCGGTCCCCAGGCAGGCTTCAGCCGTCGCTGGTATGCTAGGTCGCGTGCCGTGGTCAAGGCCAGGAGGTGTGCGGCCCGAGGTCCAGTAAGAGCCCCTGAGGCGCGATGCTCAGGAGGTCCCCCTTAGTGCTCAAGCAGCCATGGTAAGGCAAGAAAGGGAGTTGACGTGGCCGCAACGGGGCTGCGGCGAGGGTGACTCTTAGGCCCCAACATTTAGCCGATCTGGGAGCGGGACTTATCTTGTCGATTTCGTGGCGATTCCTGGTGGTGCGCTAGGCCTGCGCGCCAGCTTGTGCGGCATAGCTAGGCCGGCCCATCCGAGTTTCCCTCCTCCCATGCTCTCCTTAGTGCTCTACGTCCTCAGGTCCCGGCCCTCGAGCGAGCTCAGCCGCCGCTGGTATGCCAGGTCGTGATGCCGTGGTCAAGGCCAGGGGGTGAGGGCTGGAGAGCCAGTAAGAGCTCCTGAGTCGCGATGCTCAGGAGCCCCCCTTTCAACGCACAAGCGAATTGCACGAGATAAAAGGAGATTCGCGGTGCCGCCTGCTATCCTCCCCATGGGATCCCTGTGAACAGGCACAAGAAGAAACCCGGTTTGCCGTTATAGCTGCCAGCCTGCCGCTGGTTGTTCCGCGATGAGGCGAGGGCACTGAGGGCCTGGTGAGGTGACGTGCGCGGGGCGTGTCGTGAGCCAGAGCTTGACTGCTCAGGTTTGTCGACGTGGCAGGGACGAACCCATGCACCAACGCCGTGCCAACGTGAGGAGGCCCTGTGGGAGGCGATGATCGAACAGGTGATAACCGTAGGCAGGTTAAGCATGGAAGGAAAATTAGCTTGGGTAAATGCAGGAAGATACATGCCACTGGGTCCGGTCCGAGCGGCTTGGGGATGATGCAGCCCGAGGGGCGCCCCCAGCAAGGTAAGCTAAAGACATACAAAAGGGATACATGCCACAGGGTCAGACCCATGCGGCCTGGGAATAATGCAGCCCGAGGGGCGCTCCCAGCTAAACGAGCTTGGAAGATGTCACCTGGTTCTATAGACGAAGTAGAGTTGGTGCAGCTGAAGGCGTGCGTCGAAGGAATGACTCTTCACGAGCCACCGGGGCCCTGAGCCTCGGGAGGCTCTGGGGGCTCGGGAGGTTCCTTGAAGACCGTCTCCATTTCTTCCAGGACGGCGTCGTACCTGGCCTCCTGAGCCGCCAGGACGCGCCACATGTTGCGCTGATAGGCTGACACCACGCTCGGCAAGCCGAAGGGCATGCGAACCTAGCTGTGTGGCGGGCCCTCGCAATGGCCCACACACGAAGGCCAGAAATGCTCCTGAGATGCGGCCCTGTTGAGCCCTGGGACGTCGATGCAGACACGCAGCGCAGCATCCTCGTCTGGATGGGGAGCTGCGCCTCGTGAGCGGCTGTCGCCGCGCATGGCTATTTCGTCTTGTAGTTCCTGAGTGGTCTTTGTGATGAACTCCTGAGTGGTGGGCACTCCTTGCCATGTGTTCTCCTGAGGGAAACGTGCCGCAAAGCATGCCTCCAAGTGGTGCCCAAGCGCCTCCCTCGTGAGGTTGGCAAGGTCTGAGGCCCTCCAGGAGAGAGCCCCCGAGCCCTCCCCGCGGAGGGCGCCAGGCGCGCCTTCCTATGCGATGGACGGAGGCGCGCCTGAAGCGGGCGCTGATCCTGATGTGGCTCCAGCCGCGTCGCCGCCCTCCTGAGATCCTGCTCGGTGCAGCTGCTTCTTCTTCTTGGGGAGGGCCTCAGGAGGGCCCTCGCTTTTGCGGTCGGGGTCGTTGATTGCTGCAGCTTGGAAGGCGCGCTCGAGGGAGCACACCGCATCTCTCTCTTCACATGGGACCATGATGATTCTGCCGCTTCCCGGCATCTTGAGGACGTTGTAGCCGTGATGGGTGACTTCCATGAACTTGGCCAGGGCCGGATACCCGAGGATGGCGTTGTACGACAGGCGGATGTGCGCGACGTCGAAGTCGATGAGCTCGGTGCGGTAGTTCTTGCGCTCCCCGAAGGTGACAGGCAGGCGGACCTGCCCTATCGGTGTGGTGGAGCCGTCGGTCACTCCTAAGAAAGGCTTGGTAGGCTGAAGCTGCTCATATGGCACTTGGAGGTTGTCGAACGTGTCGACGGACAGGACGTTGAGCCCTGCGCCGCCGTCGATGAGGGTCTTGATAACTTGCACATTGCTGATGACTGGTGAACAAAGCATCGGGAGAGCGCCAGCGGTGGTTGCGCACTTGAGCTGATCTGTCGAGTTGAAAGTGATGGCGCATTGGGACCACCTAAGTGGGCGCGTGGCCTCGAGCATGGGGAGCACCGCGTTCACTTCACGAGCGAACTATTTGAAGATGCGTTGAGACGCTGGGGCCTGCGCGCCGCACAAGATGCAGGCGATTGCACGCGGCTCCTGGAAGCCCCCAGCCCCCTCATCCTGATGGTGATCATCGTTCCTTCTGGGTGGCGGCAGCGGGAGAAGACCAGTGTTGCCTTGGGGGCAATCCTCACGAGGCTGGTCCCTCCAGGCACCCTCGGGAGGACGGTCCTACCAGCGGTCCTCATGAGGCCTGTCGCGCCACTCCTCGCGCGGGACACGGTCGTCCCAGTGTCCGCCTCCACGTCCTCCTCCACGGCCGTAGCCCCGGTCGCTACGCTCGGGGCGTCGACCGAAGCGTCCTTCACGGATGGCTCTGAGCTCTTGACAGTCACTGGTGTTGTGGGTGTTCAGATTGTGGAAGGCGCAGAACGGTCGGCTGTTCTTTGATGACTCGGGCTGATCTCTGCCCCGCTTGGTGTCGGGCTCCTCTGCGAGCACTGCCGCTTCCTTGCACTTCACGTCCTTGGCCTTGGCTTTCTTCTCCTCTGTGCCCGCAGCTGGCAGCTCGAGGAGGGAGAGGCGCCCCTCCTCAGCTCTTGCACGCTTGGTCTTCAGGTTGAATAGCTCCTGAGATGTGCACAGCTCCTCATGGATAGCGAGCTCTTCCTTCATCTTGACGTCACAGACGTCGTCTGAGAATGCAGAGATGATGGCCTCATCCGTAACCTTGGGGATCTTGAGGCGAGTGTTGTTGAAGCGCTGGATGTACTTCTGGAGGGTCTCCCCTGGCTGTTGCTTGATGCGGCGCAGGTCACCTGTGGCCGGCGGGCAGTCGCGGGTGCCCTGGAAGTTGGCGACGAAGCGGCCGCGCATCTCATCCCAGGAGGAGATCGAGCCGTGCTATAGGTTCAGGAGCCAGGAGCGGGCACCATCCTTGAGAGCCATCGGGAACCAGTTCGCCATGACCTTCTCGTCGCCGTTGGCCGCTTCGATGCTCAGCTCGTAGAGCTGTAGCAACTTCGCGTGATTGCAGGTGCCGTCGTAGCGGGGAGGCAGATCGGGCTTGAACTTGCCTGGCCAGGCGACGCTACGCAGCTCGGGGGTGAAGGCGCGGCAGCCGGCCGTGGTTGCCGGGGCCCGCCTCGGAGGTGGAGCTTGGTCTTGATGAGGTCCGCGCGGCGCCACCACAGGCGGCGCGGGGAGCGTAGGTGCAGCTTTTCGCGGTCGTGGGATTTCTTGGCAGCTTCTCTCTTTGCGCGCGGGCACCGGACGGGGCGGATCACGCCGTGGGGCCGTGCGCCTTGGCGCCAAGGCGCAGTCTTGGGGAAAAGGTGGTGGAGGCACGCCATGAGCCACGACGCCTGTGGCTGGCGGAGGGTGAGGCAGAGAGAGGGACGGTGCCGGGGAGCCCCCTGCGGTCCGGACGAGATCGGTGACGCGGTCAATCCACTCCTCGTAGAGGTCGTTGACTGGGTGGTAGCACAGGAGCTCGTTTGCCACGAGGAGCGCGGCCCGCGCCTCCATGGGAGCGCGGCGTGCATGAGACAAAGAACCGGCCGGGGTCAGCGACGGAGTGGCGGTGCGGCCGTCCTGCCGCACCGATGGATGCAGCGAGGATGTCTGTTGCTCATTCCCCGCCGGGCCGATGGCTGCGTTGGCGGCAGGAGACGGAGAACGACAAGGTGGCCCGCCGACGGGAGCCGTCTGCGCAACGCGGGCGGTGAGGGCAGCCCGGCGCTCAGCTCGAGCACGGCGAGTGTCCGCCATGGAGACGTCGGAGCGACGAACCAACGAAAGGGAAGCTACGGCGCACCCCTACCTGGCGCGCCAAATCGGATGTGGGGTTCCGGCAAAACCCTTAAGGTTCGAACTCTGGGGTGCGCGCGAAGTCTTTCCCTCCTACCGATCCACGCCCTAGCTCACTAAGATCTCATGGACGAACTCGATGAACTCGCAACACAGAAAGACACGAGATTTATACTAGTCCGGGCCACCATTGTGGTGTAATACCCTACTCCAGTGTGGCAGTGGTGGATTGCCTCTTGGGCTGATGATGAACAGTACAAGGGGAAGAAGAACCTCCTAAGGTTGAGGTGTTCTTGTGGCTAGGGTCGGCTCTCGATCAGATCAGATCAGATCAAGCTGAGATGCCCCTACTGTGGTGGCTAGTTCTACTTATATAGGCCCTGGTCCTCTTCCCAAATATTGAGCGGGAAGGGAGCCAACAACGGCGGGCAAATTTGAAGGGGGACAGCTAGTACAAGCTATCCTGACAAAACTGGTCTTCGCCTGCGAAAGGCTCTGGTGGTGACGCCGTCTTGGGCTCCACGATGACCTCCGTCCTGCCGTCCTTCTGGTCTTGGTCTCATTGCACCGATATGGCAACCTTTGCCTGATGCCTCGGTACTCCTCGCCTGCGCTTGCCTCCTTAGCACCAAAGAGGAAACAAGGACGCTGCGCGCGCTGGCGGCTGCCTGGTCTCGATCGTCATGGCTCACGTCACGAAAGCCTCGTGAGGTTTTCCCCGCCTTGATATCTCCGCTCCTCGTGAGCCTGCCTGGCTAGGCCACTCCTGAGGAGGTCTTGCGTCGTCCGCCTCGCGAGGGTCTTGGATTCCTTGCTGATGAAGATGGGCCGTACGGCCCGCTGACTTAGCCACGCCGTGGGCCGCAGGCAGACAAGTCTGGGGACCCCCGTTCCCAGAACGCCGACAGTTGCTTATTTTGGAGTTCTTTTGCTTCTTCCTTTTCGATCAAGGGAATAGGTTCCGGGTCGGAAGCCTGGGATTAGTAGGGTTTATGTCGTTTTTCTTTTTTGTTTGATTTCACCCGTAGTCGGATCCTGCTCTTCGATATGATGATTGCTATGTATTGGTGAACTGTTGTATTCACGTCGTAGCTTGTGGCGAGTGTAAGCCTTTATCTTGTATTCTCATCTATTCAGTACATGGTATGTTGTAATGATATCCACCTTGCTATGTGCTCGAAATGCGATTGTGTCCTGATCATGAATTCATCACGTGATTGGGATAGAATCGCATCTTGGGCGCTACACACCTTCTATAGGAGGCACCTAACAGGAACAAACAACAAGCCCGAACGAGAGTCCGGAGGAGACATCCCGTTCTACCTCGAGGGCTACTAGCTACATTGTGTCAATAAAAAACAAAGGCGTTACCTAGAAGCTAGGTTCCGCAAGGACGCCGAGCCCATCCATCTAGGCGCTCAAAACCTCCTGTGCGCATGCTACCGCAGCAACAAGCCCCACGGAAGACGCTGGGGCTGTAGCAGCAGATCGGTGGATGTCGGCCTCCTTGGCCTCCCCTCTACGAGCAAGCACGTCCTCTGTGCCGGCAGCTTCGCCAGAAGCCGACGCGGCACCAAAGCTAGCAGGGAGCTCGGAAAGGACCTTTGCAGCTACAAAATAAAAGCTAGAGGTTGAGAAGGAAACTCAAAGTATGAAAACAATTCTAGATTCGCGTACTGGTAAAGAGCGAGGCAATCTTAGGAGGAACAAGTGGAGGGTCACCCAGCGGCCCTGGAACAGCCACCTCCAAGGCCGCTGTCCAAGTTTTTATTTGTTTTCTACCTAACGAATGAACGACCGTATCTTTTCAACGTGACTCCAAATGAGGTGGTTCCAAAGCCCACTTCTTTGTCTCGTGGTGCCAATTCTGTTGGTCATGTTTTCACTATGTTTTAACATTCTGAAAATGACCATTATGCCCTTGCCCCTAATCAGCCCCCTCCGAGAGAGAAAGATTTCCGGCGATTCGTTCCACGAGTTTCTCGCACTTCTTCTCGGTGAATCCTTCTACCCCACACAAGCCACGCCCTCCATTTGCATGATTGCAATGCAATGCCATGGTTTAAATTATTTGAACTTATTTCAAATATTGTTTTAGCTACATGTGATCTTATTCATGGCATTTCTCGGAGTATTTTTTCGATCTTGCTATTGCCATGATATTGCTTGGAGTTTTAGGATCATTATTTTGCAGCTTTTGTGGATGACTTGTTGCCATTGGATTTTAGTGGCCCGTATTATGCTTGCTTTCATGATGGTGTCTATGATATTTCGGAGTATTACTTTGGATGTCATGTTGCCTTTGGATTATTAGTGGCTAGTATTATTTTCATCATGATGCTACTTGATATTATGTTTTGTAGTATGATTTGGGATTTGATGCTTGCATGTGGATCTTAGCTGGATAGCATGTTCATGCTATTGGACTAGTAGTATTATTGTTCTTGGATTCATCATGATAGTAGTTTTATGCTGTCCTCGGAGTGTTCTGATATGACGATAGTATGCTTTGGATTAGTTGTTGGATATTGCTATGACCTGGATTACAGGGTGATAGATGAGATCGGAGTATTTTTGGGATAAATTCCGTCATTAAGTTGGTCAGGTGCCACTGAAACGGGCTTTTTCCAGTGCAACCACATTTGCCTTTTATGGGGAGGCCCTAATGCGGTCTGTTGTCATGCCTCTCGCCGATGCCTCCAACGAGGGAAGGTTATGGGCGCGCACTACCCTGATCAAGTAGGCGGACATAAACCATGTGTGCCCATAGTTGTTGTAGCCGGCTTTGTCCCCGTTTGGGACCGTTTTTGTTTTGCCACGACAGTGGCCGTTGATGCCTTTGGTAGGCACGGGGCCACCCAGGACTGAACCCAAAAGGGGTGTTGGTCAGAGTGGCCGGGGGAGTGTCATGGCAGTAGGTCGGTTTTGTCGGAACGCCGTTGGTCCACCCGAATGGGAGTGCGAGGCCATGGGTTCTATGGTGTGGGTAAAGTGCGCTACCTCTGCAGAGTGTGTGTGTTTAATCTATCGATAGCCGCGTCCTCGGTCATAGGCATAAGTTCGTACTAGGTCACACCATTCGATCAACCCTCACATGACGGAATGACTTTAGATGATTTATATGTTGATATTATGAGCAGTAACAGTTTGGCAGGATGCAAATGATGATATTGAGATGCTCTCGAGGATGATCATTCAGTTCGTGATGTGGTCACACGGTGATCACGTGGAGGTATTGATCACGAGGTGATCGAGATGGTATTACTTGGCAGGATAGCCAAGCATGAGATGGTTCATTGAGATTAAGATGGTGATTTATCAGTATTGTAGTAATTTCATATCATGCTTAGTAGTTGCTTTCGTATCATAGTAGTTGTTAATTAGTAAATCTGCTAATGCTATGTTGTTGTCTTGCCTTGATGCTTTTGGTTGTTGTGAGCTTGCAAGTACATTCAATGTACTGACCTGGCGTGTCATGCCACATTGTAGGTGATGCCATGATTAATTGATTGCTTGTCGAGGTTTCCGTGCGTGCGAGCTAGATCGTGTCCCAGCCAGAGTCCCTGCGGAGTGGAGTTCACCACCTTCGTCGTTGTTCCGTTGCTAGAAGTATTCCGCTGCTACGAGTTGTTCTGCTACTAGCATAGATCAAGTGTAGTATCGCAGGTGTAGTGTCGCCGTGCTGATGTGCTTCTTTGTAACATCAGACCTGTGTATTTATCCTTTGTAATAAGAGCTGGTTTGTTTGATGTCAAGTAGTGCCATATTCCAGAAGACTTCTCCTTGATCTCTGGGCTGGAATATGGGGCGTTCCGGTTTCTCTGAGCTGGGGTGACATAGGCTTGGTATCACAGCAGGTCTGGCTGTAGGACGCCCTAGTTAGCGCGAGCGGTAGAAATCGGTAGTATAGGGTCTGGCTTGTTTACTGTATTTGGTTGCTGCATTTGTTTGTTTCATAGCATGCATATAGCCTTATTATTTGGTTACTAATGGTTTAATCTGGTGAGTGTAAATGGCATCAGTCCGGTTCCACTATAGCTCAGCTCCTGCATTTCTTCCAGTTTGTTTTCTTGCTCATTCTTTGGTGTTTGGCGTCATTTTCGTCCCAGCGGAGTGATGCCAAGTGATCCCGACACTGTTTGTAGAAATGGTGCTCAGGTATCGCACCGATACCCTTCTTTCAGCCCCACCTATCGTTGCGGTGATAGACATGCTTCTATCCTGGATCTCTCTATTATCTCGTCGTGTTGGTAACCCTTAATGATCTTAGTCATCAAGAAAGGGCAATGTCAGCCGACTCATCTTTCCTTGCTATCCTATTCCTTGGACGAGTACGGATCCATCCCATCCGCTTCATAAAAATGTAGTCGCAACATTCGTGTCCCGCTACATAGTTGTCAACTACGTCCTCGCTTTCGATCTAGTCAAGGTTGTTACCTGGCTAAGCCATCACTTGGTTTAACGATGTTTACATCAATTCCTCCACACATTTATTCGTCCTCGTGCACGCCACAGCATGTTAGATCATAGAATCGGAGACCCTTCGAGATTTGTGTGCTTAAGTAGAACAACATTGTGTGACTAGCAATAATATGTGACATTGTTTGTGTGTGAATTGATTATTTTTGTGTGCTTTTGTTTAGTTGAGTTTTCTTTTTATTTTTGGGCCCTCGGTGTTACCTTATTTCCCCTTATGGAAGTTGCTCATCAACCGACACCGGACTCGAAGATGCAATAAGGATTTCAAATATTTGGAAGAAGCACAGCTAAACATTATGGTCTGCCCAGTCAACCGCATTAATATCTGCTGAGAATACGAATGGTGTCTTGGATTGAGTATCAGCATCGAGTCTTCATCAGTACAAAATCCTCACAGCAGTTATGATCCAGCCAGCAGAAAGACAAGTTAGTTGCAAGACCAACGGAATATATTTTCAGTCAAAGGTATGGCTCAGCAATAAATGATGCTTGAAATATGTTATACTCCGAAAGAAATTCAGAATATGCTATGATCAAGGAAGACAGTCAAACCAATTTTCTCATGCAAGTAATCAGCCACAGAATATTATGGGTGTGTATATTGCTTTCAGTGTGCATATCACAGTATGAAGCTTTGGATATGAGAAACTCAGTCATCCTCCACATGCTATCAGAAGAAGCTTATGATGAAAGGCTCCTCAAGTTTCCTCAGTACAATATATGGACAGTTTCCGACCCAAGATACTCAGTCGTTCTCAGCAAGATACATCAGTAAAAGCTTCTGACAGATTGGAAGATTGGAATGAATCTTTTCCAACAAGCAACCAAAGGAAAAGCTTCTCAAGTACGGAACCCAGGCTTTTCCAGCACAATACTTAGGTCAAGCTTCGTGCATAAGCTATCGCAGCTTCTTCTGCATGCTACCCGAACAAAAGATGCGAGCAGAAGCTAATGAGTCTTCCGCAGCAAGCTACAGAAGGCTTCTCTCATAAGCCACTCAGCCCACGATAGTACCACACTATGCACCGTCCTCAGAGATTATGCGGTGAGTTGGCAGTATATGACAGTGCAGTTCAAGGATCAGATTTGCAATAATTTTTTCAGAGGTACAATTCAGTTAAGACATATGCCTGCCGCAATAATCGGGTATTCGGTTGCATATGATACTTATACATATGGTGAGCATGTATCCCCGGTCAGATCAGTCACTCATACAGGATACGACAATGATCAAGCAGATATACCTAAGGAAGGTACGGATCCAACAACCTCATGGGCCATGCAAATGAAGATAAGCAGAGATACATCTCATATAATCCAAGGATCGACAAGATCTGGATATGACAACGTAGAATCCATAGTCTTGACAATGGTCACCAAGGCAATATTCCTGCACCTGACAAGGTGATATTATAAACTCTTATCACCCTCTTGCATGATTGGCCACCACAACGAGCCCTATACAGTTACAAGCCCCGAGCATATGTGATATATGTACGGACCCAGGTCAGAAAGCAAGCACAAGGAATGATGCCAAAAATATTGCAATAACCACATCCATGGTCATACGAAGAATCAAGGACATGTGTGGCCAAGTTATTTCAGTAAGGTATCCTGGCAAGAAAATCATGACCGTCAAAGGATGAGACTGACAATGAAGGTATGATGATGATTTTTGCGCGACTATCAGGGTCTGGATACCCAAGTCAGTTGAAAGCCATAATTACATATGGAGCGACAAAGGCATACCCTCATAGGATTACTCTGTTCTACCAAGACTTCATATCGCACGGACCCGCTTAAAAATGGTTAGTGCAGAACATCCAAGTCTGTTCTGTCAGATCCAAGATTATTTTGCAACCTCAGCTCAGTGACAGTGTTAAAGCATCGCACAGTCTATTACCGCAGATGGGTATACCGACAAAATGAGTAAATCAAAAGCCAAACCATCAGCTCAGATCAGGCATATTCACTGGCGGAGCCAAGTGCATGGACAACAGGTCATGAAAAGTATCTTCCCGCTAGAACTCCTGTCAAGACAGCCCAAGATGTTAATATTTGAGGTATGACACAACAATAAGTCCATACCCTTGCATATTGCTCACGGCCGAAGGCAGTCGAATCTTTGGTACATACCCCATGCTCGAGCCAATGGAATAAATCCGTATCACTTGTGAGCAGTCAAATCCCATCAGAAAATGGCCATGATTCTCAGCATTTATGGAACCCAGAAGACATGCAATTGTTTCAGCAACCCCATGGCAGAAGTAAAACTGTTTTCATGACAAAAGGAAAATTTATGCACAGATCCATTGGATATTACTGCAGATATGAGAGAATCAATGTCAGCAAGAGGAATTGGTATATGAGCAAAAATCTGACAGAATTTGGGAAAGGTGAAGCAAACCACCCCAGAGCAAGGTAAGTTGATCATCTGAAATTCTCGGGGGAACAATAAATAAAGGAAATGGATACCCGAGTTGGAAACGGTGTCTTCAAGCCATACTTGTTTCGTGAGCAACCAAATCTCGAGGACGAGATTTCTTTAAGGGGGGTAGGTTTGTAACAGCTTGGTTTTTGGCCATTTCCTTTTTCTTTTTGATTTATTGGTGTTTGCTCTGTTTTTCTTTTTGGAGTGGTTCTATGGCCTTGTCACCTGGGCAATCATCATCATTTCTTCTCCCAAGTGACTCATCATCCTCAAAACTTCCCAAGATCATGTCTCTTCACTGCTTGACCAAACCCTAAATTCTTTTTCTCAGGAATATTCCTTTTTCTATTAAAGGAATAACCCTGTCTGACCTAGGTTGTGAAGCAACCTATATTTCTGTCACTCCCAAAATTCTCAAATAATTCTCATAATTCCTTTGGGTCATATGTTGCTCAAATATGCCCAAAAATTCCTGTCCTAGCCCAAGAATAATTCCCCTATAATTATTCTTCATTTCTGTTCAGTGTGGCTTTCTATGAAGGAAGTGCCACCTATCCAATCTGGTTTGCTCCCAAACTTTTTGGGCATGATATTTCATCCAAATCATTGCCTCATGCCAAATTCAACTTTATTTGCCTAACCAATCTTCGTCAGCAATTTTCGAAACTTTCTGTCAGATAGAAGGCATTGTGAAGGAAGTACTAGCTAGGAGTTTCCAAATGAGTTGAAATTTTGCACACTCCTTCATGTGCTCATATTAGCACACTCCTCCAAATTTCAGCTCCATCCTGGATCTATGTGAGCACAGGGTCAAATCTTTGCTTCTGTCAATATTTTCAGGTTGTGAAGCAAGTATATTTTATATTTCTTCATTCTGGCTGAAAATTTACCAGAGCATTCTCATGACCATAAAACCTCTCTCCACCAATTTTGGGGTCAATTCATCAAGCCAATATTTTCTAGATTTTTTTAAAGTTTCTGGACAGTGAGGATGCTTGTGAAGCAAGTACCATTTTGGCATGTCCAATCGGTGTGAAATTTTTACAGCATCTTCATATGTCCATATTATGAGGCTTTGCAACGTTCCATCCCATTTCATCACTCTATGTGAGTACATCATCATGATCTTGATTCTGGACCAAATATGTAGTTGTGAAGCAACTATATTAATACTTGGTCCATTTGTCCTAAAACTCTCCAGGATCATAGTCCTTCCGAAGCTAATCACTCCAGACAACTCCATTTGACCCAATCAATTCCCTATTGATCAGCAGTGCACGTCCAAGTTTGATGCAGCAAACTTCTCTCGATGAATCCCAGCTGTCTATGGCTTCTTCTACTTATCTTTTTCCGCCCATAGCCTCAGTGATGCAGGGACTAGTCACTTGACAACTCCTCGCAGCCTCCCTTTTCCTCTTCGTGCCAGTGCCCATGGTGACTATCCCCTTGGCACGGTGTTTCACGCGCTCTGCCAGCGTTGGCCGCGCACTGGGCATTGGGACGCGCCGGCCAGCTTGGCATCGGCGGTTTCCGCGCGTCTGGGCGTTCCGACCTGACTCCCCTCCTCGCTCACGTCGCCCTTGACCCTCTACCCCCTCTCGAACCCTCCTCGCCGGAGCAAGATGCCGAGCGGCCACGGGTGCATTGTGCCCCGCTTGACCCGGTCCTCCTCCTGTCCGTTTCCTCTGCTCCCCGACGTCGGCTTCTTCTCTGTGACCCTCCCCTGCACTCCCTTGGCCTCTCCCGCCTCGTCCGTTTCCTCCCGTGAGCACTGACGCTGCCGGAGCGTTGGCCGGACCCGAACGGCGGCAACCGGCTCGGGAAACTTCGGCCACGGCTATAAATAGCTAGCCCCGCAGCACTCCGAGCTCACCAGCCCCCTCTCCTCTCCCATATAGGCCTCCCCGACCGCCCAAACAAGCTCGAGGAGCTGCTCTGCCTCACCATCGCCGCCATGGCCGCCGGAGCCATCCTCCCAAATTCGGCAAAGTCGAGCTCCCTCTCCTCCTTCTACCACCACGAGCGCACCACCTAGTCCCCGAAGATCCTCCCCATCTACTCCGTTCATCGCCGGACTCACCGTAGCCCCAACCCCGTCCATGCCCGAAGCTCTTGTCCGCCGGCATCGAAACCGCCGTCGACTCGGTCCAATCCGGCGACCGTGGATGGGACCACTCGATGCGTCGCTTGACGCTGAGCAGTTCCATAGGCGGAGCATCGCCGGAGGTGCCCTCTAGCGCCGACTGTCCTCGTCGGGGCCGGCTCTGCTCCGGCCAGGCGCGGGCGAGAGGAAGGAGATGGCGCCGCCATCACCATCGCCAGCTGCCCGTGTGCCCCACGACCCCACCCGTCAGCCCCTCCGCCCGTTGACCCCGTGTGGATGACATGGATAAGTGAAAACGTCCTTCTCTATTTTACATGTTCTGTAGTCGAAAGCGTATTTCTCTGTGGCTTATAACCCGACTACGTTTTCTCTGCAGGAAAGCATATTTCCCAGGAGGCGCTTTCTCTTTTTCCAGCCGCCGGCCGAAACCCCTATTTTGTGAACGTTCGTCTGTTTAGGGCAGAAATGAATAAGTTTTATTTGTTTTCTGCCTGACGAACGAACGGCCGTATCTTTTCAACCGTGACTCCAAATGAGGTGATTCCAAAGCCCACATCTTCGTCTCGTCGAGGCCATTCTATTGGCCACATTTTCACTATGATTTAACGTTCTGAAAGTGACCATTATGCCCTTGCCCTTAATCAGCCCCCTCTGAGAGAGAAAGATTTCCAGTGATTCGTTCCGCTAGTTTCTCGCACTTCTTCCCGGTGAATCCTTCTACCCTTGGCAAGCCACACCCTCCATTTGCATGATTGCAATGCAATGCCATGGTTTAAATTATTTGAACTTATTTAAAATATTGTTTTAGCTACATGTGATCTTGTTCATGGCATTTCTCGCAGTTTTATTTTGATCTTGCTATTGCCATGATATTGCTTGGAGTTTTAGGATCATTATTTTGCAGCTTTTCTGGATGACTTGTTGCCATTGGATTCTAGTGGCCCGTATTATGCTTGCTTTCATGATGCTATCCGGTATGATATTTCGGAGTATTACTTTGGATGTCATGTTGCCTTTGGATTATTAGTGGCTAGTATTATTTTCATCATGATGCTAGTTGATATTATATTTTGTAGTATTATTTTGGCTTTGATGCTTGCATGTGGATCTTAGCTGGATAGCTTCTTCATGCTATTGGAGTAGTAGTATTATCGTTCTTGGATTCATCATGATAGTAGTTTTATGCTATCCTCGGAGTATTTTGGTATGATGATAGTATGCTTTGGATTAGTTGTTGGATATTGCTATGACCTGGATTATAGGGTGATAGATGAGATCGGAGTATTTTTGGGATAAATTCCATCATTAACTTGGTCAGGTGCTACTGAAACAGGCTTTTTCCAGTGCAACCACATTTGCCTTTTATGTGGAGGCCCTAATGCGGTCTGTTGTCATGCCTCTCGCCAGTGCCTCCAATGAGGGAAGGTTATTGGCGCGCGCTACCCTAATCAGGTAGGCGGACATAAAACTTGTGTGCCCATATTTGTTGTAGCCGGCTTTGTCCCCGTTTGGGACCGATTTTGTTTTGCCACGACGGTGGCCGTTGATGCCTTTGGTAGGCATGGGGCCACCCAGGACTGAACCCAAAAGGGGTGTTGGTCGGAGTGGCCGGGAGAGTGTAATGGCAGTAGGTCGGTTTTGTCAAGACACCGTTGGTCCACCCGAATGGGAGTGCGAGGCCATGGGTTCTGTGGAGTGGGTAAAGTGCGCTACCTCTGCAGAGTGTATGTGTTTAATCTATCGATAGCCGCGTCCTCGGTCATGGGCATAAGTTCGTACTAGGTCACACCATTCGATCAACACTCAAATGACGGAATGACTTTAGATGATTTATATGTTGATATTATGAGGAGTAATAGTTTGGCAGGATGCAGATGTTGATATTGAGATGATCTCGAGGATGATCATTCAGTTCGTGATGTGGTCACGCAGTGATCACGTGGAGGTATTGATCACGAGGTGATCGAGATGGTATTACTTGGCCGGATAGCCAAGCGTGAGATGGTTCATTGAGATTAAGATGGTGATTTATCTGTATTGTAGTAGTTTCATATCATGCTTAGTAGTTGCTTTTCTATCATAGTAGTTGTTAATTAATTAATCTGCTAATGCTATGTTGTTGTATTGCCTTGATGCTTTTGGTTGTTGTGAGCTTGCAAGTACATTCAATGTACTGACCTGGCGTGTCATGCCAGATTGCAGGTGATGCCATGATTGATTGATTGCTTGTCGAGGTTTCCGTGCGTGCGAGCTTGATCGTGTCCCAGCCAGAGTCCCTGCGGAGTGGAGTTCACCACCTTCGTCATTGTTCCACTGCTAGAAGTATTCCGCTGCTACGAGTTGTTCCGCTGCTAGCATAGAGCAAGTGTAGTATCGCAGGTGTAGTGTCGCCGTGTTGATGTGCTTCTTTGTAACATCAGACCCGTGTATTTATCCTTTGTAATAAGAGCTAATTTGTTCTATTTCAAGCAGTGCCGTATTCCAGAAGTCTTCTCCTCGATCTCTGGGCTGGAATACGGGGCGTTTCGGTTTCTCTGAGCCGGGGTGCCATATCCTACTTCTATGACAAAAAATCATGACAGAAAATGGGCTTTTTGTCCTGGGCGGGCTAGAGACGCAGTTGCATGACATTCTTTGGGCCGAGCGATGCATGTTTCTCTCGTACGTACACGGGTGTGTGCGAGGCATTGCACGCTAACTGAACCCGAGCGAGGCGTTGGGCTCTAACTAAACCCAACTGATTGCACTAGCTGTCGGTGTCAAAACCGGCGGATCTTGGGTAGGGGGTCCCCAACTGTGCGTCTAAGGTCGATGGTAACAGGAGACAGGGGACACGATGTTTACCCAGGTTTGGGCCCTCTCTATGGAGGTAATACCCTACTTCCTGCTTGATTGATCTTGATGAATATGAGTATTAGAAGATTTGATCTACTACGAGATCGTAATGGCTAAAACCCTAAAAGTCTACCATGTATGATTATGATTGCCTCTACGGACTAAACCCTCCGGTTTATATAGACACTGAGGGGACTAGGGTTGTACAAAGTCGGTTACAGAGAAAGGAATCTTCATATCCGAACGCCAAGCTTGCCATCCACACCAAGGAGAGTCCCATCCGGACACGGGAGAGAGTCTTCTGTCTTGTACCGTTATGGCCCATCAGTCCGGCCCACGTCCAACAAGTCGGACACCCGAGGGCCCCTTAATCCAGGACTCCCTCAGTAGCCCCTAAACCAGGCTTCAATGACGAGGTGTCCGGCACGCAGATTGTCTTCGGCATTGCAAGGCGGGTTCCTCCTCCAATTACTCCAAAGCATCCTTCGAACATCGAAAACGTGTCTGGCTCTGCAAAACAAGTACCTCGCACAACCGCAGAGAGTATAATATTTCACGAGTCCAATCTACTGACAACTTTTGTAGCGTGACATCACGTCCTTGCCCGGTCATTATTTCGAACTGTTTTTTAGCCTCCCGCTCCATATTTCGAGATGCGGTTTTATTGGCACGTCTTGTCAAAGCATAGATCATGTCCCCTTATTGCGGGATTCTCATCAATACGGGCGTGGGTAACCCAACCGTTCCGTTGGCATGATCCCTTGGAAATAGGCAGGCTTTAAGGCCTATGAGGAGACGTTTGATATTTATCGCCTTTATAAAGGGGCACATACCCGTCTTTCTCCTCTACACCTACCTCTTCCTCAACCTTTCCAACCTCGATTTCCAGCACCCAGGTTTCAACTTAATTGCTCCTAGCTTCCCAACCATGTCAGGACCCAGCTCTCAAGGCCGGTGGGTGGCCTCCTGTGTCACAGAGGAGGATATCGCGAAGCTCCAGGAGGCAAGATACCTGACCGCGGAAATCCTCCACAGGCTCCCTACTAAAGGGCAGGTTATTCCTACTCCTAGATCAGGCGAGAGGGTCATATTCATCCCCCACTTCCCCCAGGGGCTAGGGTTCGCTCTCCATCCCTTCGTTCGCGGACTCATGTTCTATTACGGGCTACATTTTCACGATCTAGCTCCGGACTCCTTTCTTCACATCTCAGCGTTCATTGTCATGTGCGAGGCCTTTCTCCGCATTCCCCCACACTTCAGCTTATGGCTCAAGACCTTTAATGTGAAGCCAAAGGTAATCGATGGGAAGCAAGTGGAGTGCGGTGGTGCCACGGTGAGCAAGCTCACCAATACTCCTTGGCCAAAAGGCTCTTTCATGGAAACTTCCAACCTATGGCAGCGGGAGTGGTTTTACATCACTGAACCCAGTGGTACCAAGTGGGCAGATACACCTGCGTTCCGATCTGGCCCTCCACTATGGTTCGCATCATGGATTAATAAATGGATGGACTGGGGATCAATTGATTAAGTGCAGACGCTACAAAGCCGCATCCGAAGCCTCCTAGAAAAGGACACCGGCCTTATCAATGTAATCCTTGTAATGCTAGTCCACCGGGTCCTGCCGTGCCAACGACGACCCCTCTACATGTGGGAGTTCAATCCGGAAGGACCACGAAACCTTTAGCACTTCTTCGGCACGACACACGAGGGAATGTGGAAGTTATTCTTCGGGACATGAAAACAGTGGCCGGATACCACCGAAGACATCGGCCTCGACTGCAACCATCCGGATACCTCGGTAAGCACTCAACTCCCGAACACAGCTTAGTTAAATATCCCGTAATAATGTACTGAGAAAACAATCTTCGAACAGGGCTGGATAAAGAAGGCGGAACGAATTAGGTGTTCGACCCCTCTTCCCGAAGACTCAGCTGATCCTGTGTTAACAAGGATGCTGGCTCCGGCGCCACATGAAGCGCCGGCGAAGGAGGACAAGGACGAGAGCAAGAAGGCCAAAGGTGGCCTCCATTTTAGAGGTACACCAGACACTATGTCCAGGGAGATTGGAACTCCCTCTTCTGAAGACAAAAGAGAAAGAGAAGCTGACATCCCTTCCCCCCATGGGAAGAAAAGGACAGCCTCCGAAGATTTGGAGGTAAAGGCTCCTAAGCGAGGGAAGATGTCCTTGTCAGGTGGTTCGGGCTTGGAAGGCGACGTTGTCACACTGTTCCGCCGTAAGGACAAGCCCTTAGCCGAATCTTAAGTGAACAAGGGTGTCCTACACATATCCCGTTCCTTTCCGGTTACAAGGGTAACATCTAGAATATATGTCTGCAGTCCGGTACGCAGTCTTCCTCAACAGTCTTCCTCCTCGGGGGATCTTCTTCCGGAGATGATGGAAAGCGAGATGCCCCCACAGACCTTCTCGCCCAATAGGGCGGACCACTTCAAGGTGTCGTCCCGGATGATCTCTTCCGATCAACAAGTGGTGTGAGGGACGATGGAGACCACACCCGAAGGTGATACTTCGGTAGTCCAGGGTCCGGGGCGTGCAGACCCTTCGGGGACCAACAATAAAGGCCCCAGATTATCCGGTTTACAGCCGGAGATGACTCTAGGGTCGAGTAAACATATCCCTTCGAAGGGAGTCCGTACTCCTTCCGCTGCTTCCAGGAATCCGGAGGCGCCGGATACGTTGATGGACATGTTGCAACATGCGTCCATCTCAGAGGAACAACGTACCTTAATGGGTACGGTAATCGGGAGGATTCTGTCCACGAGAAGAGGGTTGAATGAAGCCTTCACGGGCCTACTAAGAGGCTTCGAGGTATGCAATGTAATATTTTCAATTGCACTGTATGTGCAAAATGCACTTGTGTATAGATAGTAGCCCCTGAGACTCTGGTTGGCGTCCAAAGGGAGGCGATCAGAGGATCAAAAAGATATGCCCAGGAAATAATCTAATTAACTGGAACACAGGCTGTTACATCCATGGCGATTGCCCATGCTACAGAGGTTGCAGGTCTGAAGCAGAAACTTGATGTGGCGGATGACGACATCACGCTAATTAACAGGCAGCTCGACGAGGCGCAAGGTATGTTTTGAGGCAGTCAGTATATGTATGTATAGTAACATGAGCACGAAGCTAAGCATTATATACCAAGACATGCATAACTGCACATAGTGCTGCCGCGGTTGAGACCCTTCGGGCTGAACTCGCCCGGGCCAAGGAGCAAGCCAGGATGAGTAGTGCGGCTGCCGAGAAGGCAGCTGCTGAGTAAAAGGCTGAACTGGCTGCTCGGCGCCAGTACGAGGATAGAATATCTACCATGGCGCGCGAGCTAAAGGATGCCACTGTCCGCTGCGAATACCTTGATAAGGATAACAAAGCCAAAACGACCGATCTCGACGAGGCCTTACAAGAGGTGTCGTGGAAGTGTCACGGCAGATGTGCTCATGGAAGGACTTAGTTGGGTAGCCATTGCGACGAGGTTAGCTTAAAGGGGTTAAGCAGGACAAAGGACATGAGGAGTTTATACTGGTTTGGCCCCTTGCGGTGAAGGTAAAAGCCTGATCCAGTTTGACGTGGTATTGCTAGGGCTTCGATGACCAGGGAGCAAATACGCTTTGCCTAGCTCTCGATCTGTTGGTTCTTTCCCTAAGCCGCTGCCGGGTCGTCCCCTTATATACACGGGTTGACGCCCTGCGGCCTATAGAGTCCCGGCCGGCTCATACAACATGTCCGGCTCGGTGACTTATCTTACATGCCTTACAATACAAGTTTACATATACATGGCAGTTTATACTCCTGGGCCTTAAGCCGCCTTCGGGTTTGGGCCCTCTAACAAGCCTGTCTATGAACCGTCATCTTATATATATACTTGGGCTTCATTGAGATGAACCGCCATAGGGATGACCCGGCCCCGCCTGGGCGGGTCATATCTGATAGTCTTATCCCCAACATTAGGCCCCAGGTTGATTTGAACTTGTTCATGTCAATCTTCAACACTTAGAAAAATCCTTCCTCATCTTACTGTGAAATACTGTAACCCGCCATGACGTCATCTCCGGAAATTGTGGTAACATGCCGTGGCGTCACCTGTGATTAATACTACACATAATCCAAATCTTAATAAATCTCTTTCTTTACTGACCCTCCGAAAATCGAGGCGCCCGTGCCGTCACATATCCATTTCTTTGTTTCCTCGATTCCCGTGCCTGTCGTTTGTCCTTCCAGCCCTATAAATAGAGCCACAGGTTCACCTGTCATTCTCCCCCTTTTCCTTCTCGCCTTCTTCTTCCTCCTCGCGATGCTCTACTACACCCGAGCTCCGCCGCCGTCGGCCTTCACCCCCTTCGTCAACTCTGGCAACTGCATCACCCTGAACGGACCAGACACGCCGCGGCACTCCTCCGCTGTCAGCTAGCACCAATAAGTCCTCCCCTTTCCTCTTCATAGATCTATCTTTTAGGGTTTCTCTGTTCGTGAGCGTTCATCACCGTTTCTTCCCTTTCTCCTTTCTAGATCACTTAGTTTTGATCTGAAAATAACATAGGTCCTGTGCGGTAGCAGTTTAGCACCTGTTTTTGATACTAGAGCATATCCTCATCGCGACAGATCTCCTCTGGAGCACCTTCGCCTTTCTGCCGCCGCCACCTTAGGTTTAGAATTTATTTCCTTTTTCTGAACAACTGTAGATCTGAACTTATAGCCTCAATCTGCGAAACCTGTTTGTCCCAACAGTTAGTAAAATTTTGCTTTTTGTCAGATCTTGAACATCTATGCTGATCATGGCGGCTTACCTCACCGACTTATAATCACTTGTATATATCATTAGTCATCACTTAAGCCGCCATGTTGAATATATACTATAGCTGTTTAATTTTGTGCTTTCACCAACTAACTTAAATCGACCAAATTTTTCTCTCCATTAGGCTTCCTCTCTTCACCATGCCGCCAAAAACAATCTGTACATGCAACTGGGTCCCCTCCATCGTCACTGAGGGCACTTTTAAAGATTTTGTCAAAGTCGGGTATTTGCCTGCAAAGAGTATGATGCATTACCGTGCTCCTGACCCGGGCGAAGAAAGACCTTAGCCAAAGGATGGCGAAGTCATTGTATTTACTGATCACATGAACCGGGGCTTCTCACCACCCGACTCTAAGTTTTATCGAGATGTTCTACACTTCTTCCAACTTCATCCTCAAGACATCGGACCTAACTCCGTATCCAATATCTGCAACTTCCAAGTCTTCTGCGAAGTATACCTTCAAGAGGAGCCCAGCGTCGATCTCTTTAGAGAATACTTTTATTTGAACCGCCAGACTGAGTTCACGAACGGGCCCAGCTTGGAACTCAGCGGGATCTTGATTCAATGCAAAAGAGATGCTATCTTCCCTTATGCCTGCTTGCCAAGTCACCCCAAGGATTGGAACCAGACGTGGTTTTATTGCAAAGGCACTTCTCTGGCTGACGAGAATCCATTGCCGGGTTACCGTATCGAGCGCTTAGACCCAAAGCACAATCTTCCTGAAAAACTTACTACTGCTGAACGGAAAAGAATTGCTCCTACCATTGTGAAGGTTAAAGCTCTGCTAGGAAACGGGCTAACTGACGTTGATTTAGTCAGGTGTTGGGCTTCTTGGCGGATCATACCCGTAAGTCGTCGCACCGGCTTAATGTGCACTTACACTGGTGGTGTAAAGGATCCACTGTGCCACAGCTCTGCACCATTAACTGACACAGCAATAGATGAAATGGTTAAGTCCCTTCTAAATGAAGACCCAGAAGATTGCATTAAAGTGGGTCTGACCCCTTTCTGCAAACTTAACCCGGCCCAGACATAAGTCTCTAAATCTTCTTACCTTTACCTTATTATTCGAGTACTTTATTAACGCAACCTTTGATGCCTTTATAGGCTAAATCCGACTTTTGGAAGACGGAGTATGATCATGAAGCTGCCAAGAAGGCCAGGGCTGTCAAGAAGGCCGCCAAGAAAGCCACCAAGAAGACAACCAAGAGAAAAAAGAAACCAAGCGCCTCTGATCTGCTTAAACTAGATGACACCTTTGAGTAGGAGGTAGCCCTTGACTCTCTTGGCTCATTTTTCAATCATCTTATTGACACTGACTATTATCAGGCTGACACGGGAGCTAGCCAAGCAGCTGAAGAAGAGGTAACTATTATTTCCTCCGGCTCAGAACCTTTGCCAAGACAGAAACTTCGACAAGTAACCCAAAAAGTAAGGTTTTCACACCCCTTGGCTTATTTAGACCCTCACTTTCTTTTGAAGCAATAGCAACATGAGAATTGACGTCAGACCCGGACGAGCGGCGGTGAAGAGTTGTCCTCTGGCTTACCCAACACTCCCGCTCCTTGAAAACGGCGAAACGAGGTTCTTTTTAACTTACTCCTTTGACCCGTTAGCAGGTCTTATTTGTCTATCACTTAACTCTGTTGATGACCATTGACCAGGAACTTGCCCCTTCTTCCTCTGGCGACTCATCGCAAACCGAGTTGCCGGCTTTTAAAACTGCCCCTAGGTAATGGCAATTAACTTTACTCCGTAACTCTTTATACTCTGATATTTGTACTGACTTGTCATAAACCGTGCAGTGGTCAAGCAAAGCCTAACAAGAAGGCAAAGGTGACCAAGCCAACTGAGGCACCTAAAGTTGCTGAGCCGGAGCAGCAATTCCCTGTACCTGAAGCTTCTGACAAACAACCAGAAGAAACCGCCACTGACACTCTGCCTGAGATTCCTGACCTCTCCCGTGATCATACGGATGCCAACCCTGTGCTCACTGAGTCATCCAATCCACTTAAGCCGCCAGAAGAACATGGTGAAGACGTTATGATTACTGCCACCAGTTTCAGAGAACCGGGACGTCCAACCGTCTTGGCCAAGCACTCCGCTAAAGACGAGTTCATTGGGAGGCGACAAATGAAATTTGACATTGCTGATTACTCTCAACTGACTGTCAATGAAGTATTCTTTGGTTATCTTATCCAGGTTCATTCTAGTCGCGACCTTGAGATTGATATGGTGAAATAGATGCACCAAAAATATGAGGTATGACTTCCGGCTTTTAAATAAGTTATGTATATCCTGCCAGCCCCCAAGTCTACTAGTTATGATAAGATTGAATAGGCTATAGAGTTAGAAGAATCCATAAGTTTCTGTCATAGAATCGCTCCCAGTCCGGTTTAAAAGTAAATCGGATGTTTAAGCGGTTTTAGCTTTGCAACCGTAGTCCCCAAGGGTTGGTTTAATCAGCATGAATGAGCCGGTTTTATTTACCATTGTGTAATAAATGAAAACATAACTGCATAGCCCCCATGAGTCGGCTAGTACTGTTTACAGCACATCCGGCTCATCATGAGGAAGAAACAAGGGATATGCATTAGCCCCCAAGTGCCATGTAGTCTTGCTTGCAAAGTGCTTGGGACTTTATTCATAAGAGCCGTTTCCTTGAAAAATGTGACACCCCAAAATTTTGACCTTGTTTTATTAATTAAAATTTTTGCCAGGAAATAAAACTTTTCCATTTGTCAAGATTTACCCTTTGTTATTGTGGATTTTTACCTCAAGTGGAAAACTTTCAAAATTTATTGTTGGACTTATATGCCCTCTTTATAAAAACAATTCTTTATCAGAGGATTTATTTGCATAATTGTTTCTCAGAGCTTTATCCTTTTAAAATGATCTTTCATAAAATTTGGAGCCTGTTTTGCACTTCAACCATTTGACAAATGCATTTAAAATTTCCACCAAAATTTGGGGGTGTCATGTGATGGTTCCACATCACTTTTATGCAAAAATATCTTTTGGTTATTGGAGATTTTGAGCTCTACATCAATTTTTCAAATCTGGTCCAGTAGGCATTTTTGCACTACCACCTATTTAAATAATCCTTTAAAAATTCTTCCAAGTGTTGGGAGATGTCAGTGGATGCATATAATTCAACCCCATGCCAAAACCTAGTGTTGTCCTTTGAAACATTTGAGTGAATCAGCCTCTTTTTCATTCTGGTCCAATTTGATGATTTGCACTGCAACCCTATTTTATTTTGCTCTAGTGACCCTGAGCCTTTTCCTGCTTGTAGCCCTCCCTACCAAACCCTTAAGTCCAGGAGAGTGGATCCCTTGGAGGATTTCAAGGCATGCAATGAGACCATTTCTCCTTCTGTCCAAAACTGGAGTTTTGCAAAGCTTGCACTAACAAGTTTCTGGTTTTGCCAAGTGATCTTGCCATCATCATCTACATCTAAAGAGACCCTGATCTGGAGAGTTTGGCCACTCCAAGAGTTGCCTAAAGGTACTTGGCAGTCTGTCGAACACTTGTTGTGCACAGTCAGTCTTGGGCATGTCTCCTAGTTTGCACTATGATCTTGCTCCAATGACCCAGCAACCTTGTCCACTAAACTCCTAGCTATCTCCATCCTAGCCCTGTTAATTGCCAGCCTCACCCTCGCGCTCTAGACCGCCCTGGCATTTCGTCAAGCATGTCCCGTGCGTGCTCTGGGCGCGCCCAGAGCGCACGTTTTGCACGCGCGCGCACTGAGCCGCCGCGTCGCACTGCCGCCCTCGTCGCGTCCCGTCCCTGGCCCCTGCTCGCCTGCTGAACCGTGCACTACGCTCGCCCACTCTCCACGCCACCCCTGGCGCCCTACAGCGCCGCTGGCAGAGCTTTTGGCGGCACGCCGGCGTCGGCAGCGAGCCTCTGCCATGGACGGCGCCGCCCAAACCACACCAGCGCGCCAGCTGCCCATATGAACAGATCGGGCTTATCCTGAAGCCCGTCGGCACGCGCTCGTCGCCGCCACGTCGCCCTGCAGCTACAGCACGGCTGTCGCCGGCGATCTTATCCTCAGCCGCTGCGGTCCAACCCCGAGCGCCTATTTAAGGGATCCCCGAGCCCGTACAAGACCTCAGGCGACCTCAGACTTTTTCCCTAGTTCTCCCCTAGCAGTGGATTGGCCGGGAGAGGCTAGCTTCCCCAACTCCGGCCGGTTCGGCCGCCGCCGAGCTCCAGTGTAATACGTCGCAGCCTGCCACTCCCCCGCCCATCCAGTGCCACCACTAGCTTCCTCTTGTCCTTGCGGAGCCGCTTAGCGCCTCAGCCCCGATTGGAGACCATCGGAGCCCAAAACTCACTTCCCTCCCGTAGCCCTCTCCGCCGCGAAGCTCGCCGCCGGCGACTCCTCCCACCACCGTCGACCCAACGACCACCGAGAGGACCGCCCTGGAGCCTCGGATCCATCCCTGCCCTCGGATGCCCGTGGGGAGCTGCCGTTCGTCGACGGCGATCGCCGAAGGCCCGCCACCGTTCGGGCAGAGAGAAAGGAGGGAGAGGGAGACCAGTCAAACCTGACCAGTGGGCCCCTAGACCCACTGTCAGTGACCCGCGCGCCGTCCACTCTGGTTAAGTGATAGCGCAAAGTCCCGAGTACGTCTCCTCTGCTGCGAAAGCGTATTTCTTCCAAAACGTTTTCTTTTCTGGTTCTATTTAAAAACAGAAGTTTGACTGATCTTTGACTGGCTATAACTTTTAAAATAAAACTCCAAATGAGTTGATTCTTTTTCCTACCTCTCTCAAATTTCATCTAGTTTATTTTAAGATTCATTTCAAAAATATTTGAGACAACTTTTTGTACTGTGTTTGAAATATTTTTTATTTGAATATTTCTCAAAATAGGATAATGGAGAGAAGAGAAAGCTTTCAAAAAGTGCATCCTTTGCAAACTCTTGAAGGCAAGCATTCTGAACCCTGGCATAATATTTTTGTGTGGTGTTTTGATACGATTACAACACCACTTTGACTTGGAGCATACGTTATTCTTGTGTAACGGTAAAGTCACATGCATGAATGCATATTGGAGATTTCCTTGCTGTTATAAATGGATACGCTGGTGATTTTGATCATCCTCGTGAGCTTCTCATGCATACCGGAAGGAAGCTGGGAAAGTCGTGGTCTTGGGTAGACATGAGTTGTCCCTAGTTCCTCGTCGAGATGAGTATGTCCGGTATGGCGTGGTGAGGCTTGATAAGCGGTGAGTTTATTTGTTAATGGGAAATATTGGTTGTGCTAATCATTCGGAGAATACTTGCTCCTCCTGAGTTGACCGTAGGTCTAGCCTTGATTAGTAGTTTCCACTACTTGTTTTGTACTACCACTTGTCCCTACCGCAGGCAGGGTATGGTTCAGTAAGTTGTCAACCCCTTACCAAAGCACACACCGTACAGAGAGGCCATGGTGGAAGATACCGGGTGCCTCCGGTAGGCATGCCGCCAGGTCCGGGGGCATGGGTGTTTCCGGTTGCGACCGAGAGGGGGGGCACCCGTTAGAGCGCGCGAATATAAATTTGATCCCATGCTACGTCGAGGTTGTAGCCTCCCCACTTAGAGTTTTGCTTGGCAGGTGTCGTGGGTGATTCCAGACATCGGTAAGTTAAGCTGGTGTGTGCAGGTCAGGCGTGTTTTCAATTAAAAGGCCGTAGGCGGATTTAGTCCCGATGGACTAAATAAATCCGTTACTCGTGGGTAAAGAGTACACCCTCTGCAGAGGATATATCCATTTGGATAGCCATGTTCATGGGTAAGAACCACAGTCTGAGTTTATTCTAGTGACGGTTTTTGGATGGAGACACGGCTAACTGGATCATAGTAACGGTATTCGGATGGAGAACGATTTAACTAGAACTCAGTGACGGTCTTCGGATGGAGAAACGGCTAGACTAGATTTTGTCTATGACCTGTGACACATGAGGATTTTTTTATTATTATTGTGGACTAACCAGTTATTTTTCCTTAATTATTGAGTATCCCTAGGACGGTTCTACCTCCTGGATATTCACTGTGATTATTCTTATATAAGCCCTTTATGTGGCGTCGCTCAGACGACCGACTGCGGCATGTTTTTTATTTATATATATCCTTTATAAGCCCTTTATGTGGCGTCGCTCAGACGCCCGACTGCGGCATGTTTGTTATTTATATATCCTTTATAAGCCCTTTATGTGGCGTCGCTCAGACGCCCGACTGTGGCATGTTTGTTATTTATATATCCTCTATAAGCCCTTTTTGTGGCGTCGCTCAGACGCCCGACTGTGGCATGTTTGTTATTTATTTATCCTTTATAAGCCCTTTATGTGGCGTCGCTCAGACGCCCGACTGCGGCATGTTTTGTTATTTATTTATCCTTTATAAGCCCTTTATGTGGTGTCGCTCAGACACCCGACTGCGGCATTGTTAATTTATTTGCACCCTTTTGAGGAGTCATTTCAGACACTCGATCAGCGCATTTTATTTCTACTCCCGTATTGCAAGTTCATGTTTTACCCCGCATGCGTGCACCTCGGATTTCGTTTATTTCGTGGCAGACATTATGATCATGAATATTTCGGGGCATGAGTATCCCTTGTTATATTATACCCGTGTTCTTAATGTTTGCGAGTACATTCAAACGTACTCACTGGCTTGTCCCTGGCTATTGTCTTGGCCAGATTTCTTGCGTGGAGAGAGCCTTGCGACGACAGCCCCGGAACCCTCGCAAAGGTGATAGCAGCCTCGCGAAGATAGGAGTTATCCTGGTCAGCTGTTCTTGTGGGAAATGGAGTCCCATAGACGCCGATGAACCACGAACCGCTTTCGCCATCAACCACTAGAAACCAAGTGTTGTACTCCTAGGCCACAATGGTCTTGTACTACATATTTTTGTACTTTGCTTGGAATTCTTGTATCAAGTTGTTGCCTCATCAGCTAACAGTAATCCTGGGGCTGGTGAGCACAAAGGCTGTTTTCTGGGAAATTATTATCCCGAAAATCCTGTCGTGACAAAAAATTTCTTTGATAGACATTAGCCCTCAAGTGCCAAGTGTTGTTGCTTGCAAAAGACTTGGGACTTATATTTTTGTAACCCTGATATAAATGTGTTGATGGCTCTGTGCTTCATACAGGCTACTACTGCTGAACTGGAATCTCAATTAAATGATGCAAAGACCCGGCTGGCGACTCAGGAAACCGAGACCCGGCAAGTTGAGTCAAAGTTCCAGTTTAGCGTGGTTGAGTCGGAAAAGCTGAAGACCAGTTTTGAAGCGGAGAAAAAGACTTGGGCTGAAGAGAAGACAACTTTAACGCGGCGGGCGGAGAAAGCTGAGGAAGCTCTTCAAGAGGTGACTAGTGAGCTCACCGGCTTAAAACACCGTGTCTCTCAAATGGTTTCTGTTATCTTTGGTGAGTCGCCTTGCTAACATCAAAAGTAAATCCTTGTTGTGATAATATAACCCACCATTAACCAATCTGTAATATATCCAGGCCCGAGGAGCAGTAACCTTAATCAAGAAGTGCTTGTCAAGCTCAAAGCTGTGTATACACTTGTCAAACAGCTGTATACCGGAGCTCAACGTGCGCTGGCCACCATCTCTCCGACTAATCAAGCACCAACTCTGCTGATAGATGTTTTGAAAAGACTTTCTGTGCTACCTGCCAGAATTGATGAGATGAAGCGGTCGTCTGCAACAGTCGGCGCTGTAACGGCCTTGAACCGAGCCAAGGCATGGGGGCCAGAGCTTGACCCGTCTGAGGTAGCCACTGGTTACCCAAGTTTGAAAGAGGATGGTACGCCGTTTGATCAGAAGGACTTCTCTGCTTGTGTGAAAGAGATACGTTCAATGGCGACTATGATTGCCAATGATTCAGACCTTTCCAAGTACCATCCTGCTTACAACAAGCAGAATCAGAAGATGCCAACCCCAGCATATAGAGTGATGGACTTAATATCTCCAATCCGTAAGCACACTTTTGCCCCTGAAGT
This sequence comes from Triticum aestivum, assembly GCF_018294505.1. Classification (NCBI taxonomy): domain Eukaryota; kingdom Viridiplantae; phylum Streptophyta; class Magnoliopsida; order Poales; family Poaceae; genus Triticum; species Triticum aestivum. The sequence goes on along the minus strand of NC_057805.1, from coordinate 181,463,252 downwards.
TGAGTCGTCTGATCTTATGGATGATGTGGCTGAATTTCAAGCTTTATCTGGCATCGATTGGTCATCACCAAATTTTCAGACAGCAGAGGAGGACGAAGAACCGGCAAGGGATGACGCAGAAGCCTCCAATCAGGAAGGTCAAGAAGATTGAACCGCCGAGCGGTTTAGATACTTGATCTTTTGAAAAAAAACATGATCTCATTTGGCTCACGGAGCCATGTAATAGGGTAGAAAAAACTTGAATCTGCCGTGCCATCGTGTACGTTTATCTTTTTGCTTTAATACTGCTGATCCGCCGGTTTGATAGCCCTTAATTTATGCAGATCTGAATGATTTTTATCTTGCACACAAAGAAAGTACAAGTGCCCTGGCGGCTTACCACCGAGCGGGTCATGATACCCAATTGAAACAGCTGGGGATGAACAATCCATAACCAGAGCCGGTCTGACAATTGTAAATAAAAATGTCATACCTATAGTATATGCTTAGACTGCCGGCTTATCAGCTTCGCACAATTAAAAGTGTTAGAGCTGTAACTGTAAACATAAGAGTATGATACTCTGGCGACTTAGAGTCTGCCCTCCTAGCGGGTTATGGAGACCCAGAAGATGCTTCAAATATGAGCCATAAGTAGGGCAGCTGGGCCCGACTTGTGAAAAAACCAGAAGTCAAAGAAGAAATCTTCGAATATAAATGAAAAATCAAAAGAAATTCGAGGCTTTTGTGGGCTGCCAAGCCAAAGTGTCTTCTTCAATGAAACTAGCCTGAGCCACTGGATTGTTCGTGCGTTCCGTGAGCCTGACTCACAGTGTGCCCAATCGACATTTGAAACCTAGATAAAGTCTGGTCTTGCTCAAAGACTTATCAGGAGTACGCGGGGCCAGAGCATACATCACGGGCCGATTTATCCAAGTTTCAAGGAAGGTGGCTTATGAAGCCTGGATCTATCCTGACTATCTGTAAACCGTGCTCTCGCATGACAAGCCACCGTTTGAACCTAAACAAGCTCAGATATTGGTCGAATCCGCCGTAAGATTGATTGTTAAGAGTTCGACGGGTCAATCGGAATTACCCGATGGAGTTGAAGCAACTGGCTACAAGTAGGATGACCCGGAAAGGTTATGTCCTCTTTGGTCGAATACGACTATGTTTGGACAAACCTGGTCAAGAGGGTAGTAACGCTATGTTCTCTTTGGTCGAGTACGTCTATGTTTGAACAAGAAGCCCCCAAGTGACACACTGACAACTCGTACTCGTTAGGGACCTATGTTTGAGCCGTGCTGTGCATCCAACTCTCTTTGGTCCCTAAAGTTTAGGTGTTGAGCCTCATAAACGCATATGATGATAAAGACTCAGCTTCGAGGAAGTGAAACAACAGAGGCCCTGAATTTTCAGGGATGCCAGCTTTATTATACTTCTTATATACATCAAGTATCTATGTAAATCATGAGAGCCAGTGGCTCAAGTATAGTAGGGCCGAAGATGAGCAATATTCCACGGCCGATGGGTCTCTTCTTCCGACTTACGTGAATCTTTGTGTTCTCGAACGTCGATAAGATAGTATGACCTGTTATGTAGATTCTTGCTGACCAGAAAAGGTCCTTCTGAGGGCGGCGAGAGCTTATGCATGTCTGTTTTATCCTGGATGAGCCGGAGCACCAAGTCGCCTTCCTGAAAGGTTCTGGTTTTGACCCAGCGGCTGTGATAACGACGTAGATCTTGCTGGTAAATCACTGAACGAGCCGCCGCGAGGTCACGCTCCTCATCTAACAGGTCAAGTGCATCTTGACGTGCCTTTTCATTGTCAGCTTCAACGTAAGCCGCCACCCAGGGTGAATCGTGACGGATGTCCCTAGGGAGAACCGCCTCTGCTCCATAAACCATGAAAAAGGGTGTGTAACCCGTAGATCTGTGGGGGGTCGTGTTGATACTCCATAACACCGAGGGTAACTCCTCTACCCAACAACCCAGTGTTCTTTGCAAAGGGACCATAAGCCGGGGCTTGATACCTCGCAAAATCTCTTGATTTGCTCATTCTGCCTGACCATTGGACTGAGGGTGAGCCACAGATGAAACGTCAAGCCGGATATGCTCCCGTTGACAAAATTCTTTCATAGCACCTTTAGAGTGACAGTGCCATTATCTGTTATAATGCTGTGTGGAAAGCCAAAATGGAAGATCACCTTCTTCATGAATTGAACCGCCGTTGATGCATCACACTTACTGACCGACTCTGCCTCCACCCACTTAGTGAACTTATCAACCGCCACCAAAAGGTGGGTATTCTTATCCTTGGACCTTTTAAAAGGCCCAACCGTGTCAAGCCCCCAAGTCGCAAACGGCCAAGTGATTGGAATCATCCTCAACTCCTGAGCCGAAACGTGAGCCCATCGTGAAAACTTCTGACAACCGTCACATTTACTGACCAAGTCCTCAGCATCAGCATGAGCCGTCAACCAATAGAAACCGTGACGAAAAGCCTTGGCTACGAGAGATTTAGAACCGGCGTGATGACCACAATCGCCTTCATGAATCTCTCGTAGAATCTCATAGCCTTCTTCAGGAGAGACGCAACATTGAAACGCCCCAGTGACACTGCGATGGTGCAACTGTCCATTGACATTGACTTAGACCGCCGGGTTATATGTCGGGCCAAGATCTCATCCTTTGGGAACTCACCCCGGGTCATGTAAGCCAAGTATGGAACTGTCCAATCAGGAATAGCATGAAGAGCCGCCACCAATTGTGCTTCCGGGTCAGGAAGAGCGAGGTCCTCCTCCGTAGGTAATTTTACCAAAGGGTTGAGTAGAACATCCAGGAACGTGTTAGGTGGCACTGGCTTACACTGTGACCCTAGCCGGCTTAAGTTGTCAGCCGCCTCATTCTTCCTTCGATCAGTATGCTCAACTTGGTAACCCTTGAAGTGACCTGCAATGGCATCAACCTCTCGTCGATAAGCCGCCATAAGCGGATCCTTAGAATCCCAAGTACCAAAAACTTGCTGAGCCACCAGATCTGAATCGCTAAAGCACCTCACCCGGCTTAAATTCATCTCCTTGGCCATCCGAAGACCATGAAGCAAGGCCTCATACTCAGCTGCATTGTTAGTATAGGGGAACATTAGCCAGAGAACATAAGAAAATTTGTCACCTCGTGGGGAAGTCAAGACAACTCCAGCCCCCGAGCCCTCCAACTGTCTTGATCCATCAAAGTGAATAGTCCAATATGTGTTATCCAGCTTTTCCTCAAGCGCATGTAACTCTGTCCAATCATTGATGAAATCCACAAGTGCTTGGGACTTCATGGCCGTACGTGGCACATACTTTAAACCATGAGGTCCAAGCTCAATGGACCATTTAGCAATCCGACATGTGGCTTCCTATTTTGGATGATGTCTCCTAAAGGAGCAGAACTAACCACAGTGATGGGATGACCCTGAAAGTATTACTTAAGCTTCCGGCTTGCCATGAAAATCCCATACACAAGCTTCTGCCAGTGTGGATACCTCTGTTTGGACTCGATTAGCACCTCACTGATATAGTAAACCGGCCGTTGAATCGGGAACTCCTTGTCTGCCTCTTTCCTTTCCACCACGATGGCTACACTGACGGCCCGGCTATTAGCAGCCACATATAACAACAGAGGCTCTATATCAATAGGGGCAGCAAGCACGGGCGGCTCAACCAACTATTTCTTTAGATCCCCAAACGCTTGATTAGCAGCATCACTCCAAACAAAGTGATCCGTCTTCTTCATCATCTGATAAAGTGGAATAGCCTTCTCACCTAGCCGGCTTATGAACCGGCTTAAAGCCGCAGTACGACCCGCCAGACGCTGAACATCATTAACACACGCCGGCTTAGCCAATGAAGTAATGGCCATGATCTTCTTCGGGTTAGCTTCAATCCCTCTGTTGGAAACCAGAAAGCCCAAGAGCTTGTCTGCTGGTACACCAAAGACGCACTTAGCCGGGTTAAGCATCATCTTGTAGACCCGGAGATTGTCAAACATCTCCTTCAAATCATCAATTAGGGTCTCCTTCTCTCTTGACTTCACCACAATGTCATCTACATAAGCATGAACATTGCGCCCAATCTGATTGTAAGGCAATTTTGCACACACCGCTGATAAGTCGCCTGGGCACTCTTGAGCCCAAAACGCATAGACACATAGCAGAAGGCTCCAAACGGAGTAATGAAAGATGTCTTCTCCTGGTCCTTAACTACCATTTTGATCTGATGATAACCAGAATAAGCATCCAAAAAGCTCAAACGCGCACAACCCGCTGTAGCATCAATGATTTGATCAATACGAGGGAGAGCAAACGGATCAGCTGGACAAGCCTTGTTCAAGTCCGTGTAATCCACACACATCCGCCAAGTGCCATTCTTCTTGAGTACCAGCACTGGGTTAGCCAACCACTCCGGATGGAAAACTTTAACAATAAACCCAGCCGCCAAGAGCCGGGCCACTTCCTCACCGATGGCCTTCCGCCTCTCCTCGTTAAATCAGCGAAGAAATTTCTTGACCGGTTTAAATTATGGATCAATATTAAGAGTGTGCTCAGCGAGTCGCTCGGTACACCCGGCGTGTCTGAAGGCTTCCATGCAAAGAAGTCCCGGTTCTCACAGATGAACTCGATGAGCGCGCTTTCCTATTTTGGATCCGAATTAGCACTTATGCCGAACTGCTTAGATGAGTCGCCAGGGACGAAGTCAACCAATTTAGTATCATCTGCCGACTTAAACTTCAACAAAGGATCATGCTCTGTGGTTGGCTTTTTCAAGGACGTCATGTCTTCCGGGTCAACATTATCCTTGTAAAATTTCAACTCCTCCATTGCACAAACTGATTCAGCATAAGCCGCATCACCTTCTTCACACTTCAGGGCCACCTTGAGACTCCCATGCACTGTGATGGTGCCCTTTTAACCCGGCATCTTAAGTTGCAAGTAAACATAGCAAGGCCTCGCCATGAACTTAGCATAAGCCGGCCGCCCAAACAGAGCATGATAAGGGCTCTTGATCTTGACCACTTCGAAGGTTAAAGTTTCAGACCTGGAATCATGCTCATCTCCAAAGGCAACTTCTAAAGATATCTTACACACCGGGTATGCTGGCATACCCGGAACGGCACCGTGGAAGACAGTGTTTGACGGCTTAAGATTTTTATCGGTCAGTCCCATGCGACGGAAGGTCTCATAATAAAGTATGTTAATTTTTGCTACCTGCATCCATGAGTACCTTGGTAAATTTATAGTCCTTAACCTGAGGGACCACCACCAGAGCCAGGTGACCCGGATTATCAACCCGGGGCGGATGATCCTCATGACTCCACACAATAGGCTGCTCTGACCACCGCAAATAATGTGGCACCGCCGGCTCAACTGCATTCACGGCCCTCTTATGAAGCTTCTGGTCCCGCTTACATAAGCTAGTGGTGAAGACATGATACTGCCCACTATTCAACTGCTTCAGGTTGCTCTGATAACCAGACTGCTATTGTTGATTCCCCTGATTACTCTGCCGATTATAACCACCATGGTTGTCGTGGCCCTGAAACCCGGAACTTGAACCGCCGCCGCCATGACCCGGACCCTAATCCGTCATTCGGGCCATGGTGGCACTGGATGGACTCCCTAAAGCTTCTCATTATGCTGCAATCTTTCCATGAATGAGTAGCCGGCTTCTGATCCGTTTCGTGTTTCAGACACGGCTGGTTTAACATTGCCTCCAGGTCGCTTGGAGCCGACTGTCCCTTATGATGCTGGTCATAATTGCGTGCACCGGTGTTAGCCACAAACTCATCAGCTTTGCGCTTACCGTTGCCGCCCTGATTGGTAGGATTGTACTGCTGTCCCTTCATGCCGCTACTCTTCTTTTCCTTTTCCGATCTTTCATCCTCAGAGTCGGGGTCCTTGGTACCATCAGAGTCGGCATACTTAACAAGAGCCTCCATTAGAGTACCCATGTCATTGCAATGACGCTCGAGCCGTCCAAGTTTCTTCTTGAGTGGAGTAAAATGACAATTTTCTCCAACATCAGAATCGCTGAACTGATGTTCATGTTATCTGAAGAATGTATGATAGTCGAGATCCGGCGCACCCAGCTGGTCGTTGACTCGCCCTCAGCTTGAGCACAAGAAACCAAATCCACGGTCGACATGGGTTGCTTGCATGTATCTTTGAAATTCTGAATGAACCGGGCCTTCAGCTCCGCCCATGACCCGGTGGAATTAGCCGGCAGCCCCTTTAACCAGGTACGAGCCATCCCTCCGGCAACATGGTGTGAAGTACTTAGCGCATGCAGCCTCGCTAACATCCAACATCTCCATAGCCATCTCATAACTCTCCACCCAAGCCTCAGGTGGCTGATCTGCTGTGTAATTGGGCACCTTACGAGGGCCTTTGAAATCCTTGGGCAAACGCTCATTCCGTAGAGCCGCCGTTAGACACGGCACACCAAAAGATCTAGAAGTTACACCCGCCTCAACTGAAGCCGTCGGGTGAACCGGCGCGTGCTGATGAGCCGCCAGCTGAGCCGCTAGCTCGGCCTCCCGACGCGCTCTGCCCTGGTCCACCAAATCATGTGCATTAGAACCATTGCGCGCTGGGTCATGACCATGAGGTTGATTATGACGTCGCTCAGTACTCGAAACCGTTGTCGAGTCAATATGCCTACTGTAGCTCCGGCTCGGACGAGGGGTTGAATGAATCCGGTCACGACTATAGGAGTAAGCCTGCTGCTATACCAAAGCCGTCTGAAGAAGCTCCCTGGCCCTTCTGGTTTCAATCGCCACTGGAGTCTCGCCCTCAACTGGTAGAGCCGCCAATCGCATAGCTACTGCAATCATGTTGTCTAGAGGGGTGGAGTAATGACCCAGCGGTGTCACTATGCGCTGAGGCGGGGTGCCATCCATATGCAGAGAACCAGCCACGCGCGGCTGACCCGGTACTCCACCTCCTCGCGCCTCAACCGTCTGGTTTATCACCGGCGGATTACTAGCCCCCGCTCCGGGTGTGTTGAAGAGGTCCCTCGACTCATAAACTGAGGGCAGACGACTCTGGTGCTTCCTCCTGAAGACTTTGTTTGAAGCGTTCTGATCCACCATAAGCCGATATGAATCCGCTATGCTTGGGCGTTCAAAACAGCCCATTCCGCAGCCATCCTAGCGTTTTCCGCTGCCAAGTCCGCCTTAGCTTGCGCGATCTCATCACACAATTTAGCTACTTCCACCTTATGTTGTTCCTGGTTGTCTGGGGTTACATCAACCTCCATCAGAGTCGCCAGAGTGTCTAGTAGATCTGCTAAAACTTGAGCCGGCGGGCGTATTGAACCGCCAGCACCCACTGCTGTCACCGCCGCCGCACTGGAGGTCATGGCCGCGGCGGCTGTCGAACCAAGAACCGGCTGAGTGCCAGCCATGAAGATTGCCACCCTGTTCGGTGGCTCACGGGGGTCCAAATACTGTCGCCATCGGAACAGCCCCCAAGCCGTCTGTCTTGTAGCTGATACATTGAGTTGGTCTCGCCTGTGGACGACTCACCATCAGAGTAGATGGCCGTCTCACCGCCAGACACAGAGCCTTCCAATTCAGCCCCATGGATACATCCCACAAAGGCACGCTTCACGACGGGCCTAACTCGGGCGGGTCGTGCACGCTGAGCCGTCTCGATGATGTCGGTGCAGATGTCCGGCTCAGGGCCCGGTTCGCCAATCTTACCGATGAAGACGTGGATTCCGCCGAAGGGGACCCGGTACCCGTACTCAATGAGCCGGCCTCGGGCCCCAGCCTACATCGTCGATGTAGAGCTTGCCGCGACGACTCTTGGTCATCCGGACCACAGTGTATCCCTTGATCCCTTCGAAGCTGCCCTTCAAGAACTCAAAACCACCGTGCGCTGGCCCCACAGTGGGCGCCAACTGTCGTGGAAGTGTCACGGCAGTTGTCCTCATGGAAGGACTTAGTTGCGGAGCCATTGCGACGAGGTTAGCTTAAAGGGGTTAAACGGGACAAAGGACGTGAGGAGTTTATACTGGTTCGGCCCCTTGCGGTGAAGGTAAAGGCCTAATCCAGTTTGAGGTGGTATTGCTAGGGTTTCGATGACCAGGGAGCGAATACGCTTTGCCTGGCTCTCGATTTGTTGTTTGTTTCCCTAAGCCGCTGTCGGGTCGTCCCCTTATATACATGGGTTGACGCCATGCGGCCTACAGAGTCTCGGCCGGCTCATACAACGTGTCCGGCTCGGTGACTTATCTTACATGCCTTACAATACAAGTTTACATATACACGGCGGTTTATACTCCTGGGCCTTAAGCCGCCTTCGGGTTAAGGCCCTCTAACAAGCCTGTTTATGAACCGTCATCTTATATATACACTTGGGCTTCATTGAGATGAACCGCCATAGGGATGACCCGGCCCTCTCTGGGCGGGTCATATCTGATAGTCATATCCCCAACAAAAGGCAAGAGAAGCACGGTCCGAGTCTAGAGCAGCTCGAGAGGAGATCCGGCAAGCTGGGGAGATAGCGGCTGGTAAGCCCTTCTTATTACAGACTAAATTCGGCGATCCGAAGTATGCCCCGCTTAATCAAATGTGGAGTTCTCCAGACGCATTCTTAGATTTGCCGAAGAGTGTCTCCGATGCGGCGCAGTTTTACCAAGCACAAGAAGGACATGCAACGGAGAAGCTTTTCTGGTCGCAGAATGAACAGATGGCCCAGTGGGCCGAGCTCCACAAGATATCCATATCTTCCATGAAGGACGTCGTGGTTCGGCTGTGGCCGACTGAGCCAATTCCGAAGAGTTATTTCGGTTTGGTGCAGCGACTTGTTGATGCGGTGCCACATATTGACGCCCTTAAGCGGTCAACATGCATTGAAGGTGGACGGATGGCCCTTGCCCGCGTCAAGACGTATTGGGCGAAGATGAAGGCCACTGATATTGCAGCAAAGAGTCCACCCGATATAACGCAAGAAGGACATGCAACGGAGAAGCTTTTCTGGTCGCAATTCCGCATGCCAAAGCATCCGCTGTTGCTGAACGAATAGATGGCCCAGTGGGCCGAGCTCCACAAGATATCCGGATCTGCCATGAAGGACGTCGTGGTCCGGAGTGGCCGACTGAGCCAATTCCGAATAGTTATTTTCAGTTTGGTGCAGCGACTTGTTGATGCGGTGCCGCGTATCGACGTCGTTAAGCGGTCAACGTGCATTGAAGGTGCACAGATGGCCCTTGCCCGCGTCAAGACGTACTGGGCGAAGATGAAGGCCACCGATATTGCAGCAAAGAGTCCACCCGAGGGCAAGGACCATCACACGCCGGAGCATTATTTTGAGGATGTCCTAGAGGACGCCCGCTTGATAGAGGGCCAGTGCTCGAAGGACATGATATTCGAGTGAATGTTCCGAAATTGTAAAAACAATATTATGATATTTTATAGACTATGCTTTTTTGCCTGAAAGTTTTGATTCCTCATGTGCGGCCTTTTTTGTATGATCTGAAAGTTTACGAGTCGTCGGCTTCAGCCCCCTCGCATATAATACGGGGGTGTTCGGAAAAGCACGTGATCACTCTTGACCCAACGTCTTGGTCCGTGAAGGAGGTGTCAATGCAGCGAACTTGGCAATCGGACTATAGGGTTTTAAGACTTTCACTTAGCCATAGGAGTTTGACTGTGGGTCTACGATATAGCCCCTGGTATGTACGCGGTTATCCGAATACGGTGCATTACATAGGTGACCAGAAGAATGGTCCTTCGTGTAATACGGAAGGAATCGCGAAAGATTCTGATAAGTCATCAAGTGGTTGACCAACTCTCGCCGCATCATGATAGACAGTTTTCGGCTTTGTCTACTGAGGCGCTTGACCAGATGAACCAGAAACGCAATCACAGCAGTTCCCCCTTTAATACCTTAGCCGATAGCGCGGAACGTAAGGTAGTAAGCACAGGAGCCGGGTAACCCAACTATTGACCAAAGACATGATTCAGAGCTGATGCATATAAGGCCAAACTCGTGACGCTGAAGTGTGCCATAAAGCTGTTCGGACTTGTCGGCAACTCATATGTTGCCATATCGAGCCCCTGGCAATTTGTGCCGAGGTGCATGCGTGAAACGACTGAAGAAGCAAAATTCAGTTCTTAGAAGAAGCAAATACTGAATACGGACTATGTTCACTGGAATCTGATTGACACGTCAAACGCGACCTTTCAGATTATAACGCCACTACCCGGGCTATTTAACATGCCAGGGGTCGAACAGTGAGGAAAAAGGCACTTTACATGTTTGAAATAAAGAATGCGGTCTACAAAAAATCATTTGGACCTCCTGTCGCACGTCTGCGCTGCCTTGCCTCGGCGGAAGGACTCCTTGAAAGGAATGGCCTTTGGTTATCTAGACGAAGCTGAACTCAGAAAGAGTCCGTAAGATGACCAGGCTTTGAATCACCCATGGTAAAGGATAAAAAATAATTAGAAAAGGGGAAAAGGCTATGCGAGTGCGGACTGTATTGTAGGCCTGTCCGTATTGTGCCTCCGCCAATGACCAGGGTATTTTAAGTGCATAATTATGTATGCGCGGTACAAACTTTTCAGCTATATGAGGTGAATGACGGAGGCCGAACTGCTAATCCAGCTCTGAGATTGGTCGGTCCTGTTTAATATAGACCAGCGACTTGATGGCCGATAAGATACGCGGCTTGATGAGGCCGCTCTGTGCTTCGGCTGCAGTAGCCGTAGTATGCTCCTCTATATGGAGGGAGTGTTCCGTATTACCGTTTACCGTGATGACGCCACGTGGACTGGGCAACTTAAGCTTTAGGTAGGCGTAGTGTGGGACCGCATTAAAATGAGCAAAGGCGGTACGCCCGAGTAGTGCATGGTAGTTTTTGCGGAACGGGACGATATCGAAGGTGAAGCCTTCGCTTCGAAAGTTGTTCGGTGAGCCGAAAACGACTTCCAATGTAATTGAGCCCGTGCAGTGAGCTTCTATGTCGGGTACTACTCCCTTGAAGGTAGTTGTGGTGGGCTTGATATTGAGGGGTCCATGCCCATCTTGCGGACAGTGTCTTGGTAGAGTAGATTAAGGCTACTGCCGCTGTCCATAAGGACTTTTGTGAGATGGAACCCATCGATAATTGGGTCGAGGACCAGAGCTGTCGATCCTTCATGACGGATACTAGCTGGGTGGTCCCCGCGATCAAAAGTGATCGGGTAGGCCACCCATTGGCTAAATTTTGGGGCGACCGGCTCTATGGCGTAGGCGTCCCGTAGTGCGTGCTTGCGCTCCCTGTAGGGATGTGCGTCACGTATACCATGTTTACTATTTTTACTTCGGGGGGGGATTGCTTCTGACCCCCGGTGTTCGGTTGGCGAGTCTCTTCGTCGTTGCTGCCGCTGGGCGGCCCCTCCCCCTTGTGTTCGGCATTAAGCTTGCCGGCTTGTTTAAAGACCCAACAACTTCTGTTGGTATGATTGGCCAGTTTATCGGGGGCGCCATGAATCTGGCAGGGCCGATCCAGTATCTTGTCTAAATTGGATGGTCTGTATTTGTTTGCATTGAATGGTTTTTTCCGTTGAACAGGTTTGGAGCCGCTAAATCCGGCGTTGACCGCCGTGTCTTGCGTTCCTTCATTGTTATTTCGACGCTTTTGTTTATTGCGTCATGGCTTGCCGTTGCCGTCTCGAACTTCAGAAGTGCCCAGATCACTGGTGTTGTTGCTTCTACGAGCGAGCCAGCTGTCTTCTCCCACGCAAAAGCGTGTCATCAGAGCGGTAAAGGCTGCCATGGATTTTGGTTTTTCTTCACCGAGGTGGCGGGCGAGCCACTCATCTCGGATGCTATGTTTAAAGGCCGCGAGGGCTTCGGCGTCCGGACAATCGACAATTTGGTTCTTTTTAATTAAGAACCTAGTCCAGAGCTTCCTGGCTGACTTTTTGGACTATTGTACTATGTGACTTAGGTCATCGGCATCCAGAGGTCAGACGCATGTACCTTGGAAGTTATCGTGGAAGGCGTCTTCCAGGTCCTCCCAGCTGCCAATAGAGTTTTCAGGCAGGCTGTTCAACCAGTGCCTAGCTGGTCCCTTGAGTTTTATTGGGAGGTATTTGATGGCATGAAGATTATCATCGCGAGCCATATGAATATGGAGAAGGAAATCTTCGATCCATACCGCGGGGTCTGTTGTCCCATCATATGATTTGATGTTCATGGGTTTAAACCCTTCTGGGAATTCGTGCTCCATTACTTCATCAGTGAAGCAGAGGTGTGTGCGGCGCCTCTATAGTAGGCCACGTCGCGACGTAGCTCGGATGGAGTCCGTCTGTGGTTTTCGGCCCGGGCGTGATTGTGCTTGTCGCGTCCGGCTAGATAGCAGTCGTCGCGTGTCGGGGCACGCCCCCGCGATCCGTAGATCGATCTGGTCTATCCTGCTCTACTGTCCAGGTCCTGCCGCAGGTCATATGTGTATCCCCGAGTTGTTTTATCTCTGCCTTTACGGCGAGGTAGTACGAGCTGGTGTTCGGCTTGAGTTGCCACTTTGTCCCGGCCACGTGGTGGTCGTTCAGCCACATTACGCGCTAATGATACGGGCTCCGGCGCCTTGTCATCGAATTGAGGTAGCAATTTGCGCTTCGGGTAACTATTGGTTGGGCGCTTGAGGCCGTATTCCTCGGCGGCCAGGACATTAGTCCATCTATCGTTGAGTAGAGCTTGATCAGCTTGTAGCTGCTGCTGCTTCTTTTCAGGCTCCTTGAAGTGGCTATTAGCCGGCGCTTAAAGCGCTCCTGCTCGAGAGGTTCCTCAGGCACGATGAAATCCTCGTTGCCGAGGCTCACCTCATCCTTGGAGAGCGGAAGATAATTACTGTCCTCCGAGTCTTTGTTACGGCCTGTTCATCGGGGCCGACTTGCCCATCTTCCCGTTCGTCCTGTTCGGATGTTGGCTCAACGGGGTCTTCATTGTCTTCGGCATCGTCCGGAGTATTGTTTTCTCCTGTGCCGGTATTGGTGTCTTTTCCACGGTGTGACTTAGAGCGGCACTGCTGTCGTCGGTGCTTTGGCTGTATTTCAGGAGGTTTATCCTCGACTGGATCTTCCTGGTCAACGCTGCTATTCTCTTTGGGTGTATCCACCATGTACATGTCATACGAAGAGGTGGCCGTCCACCGTCCGGTGAACGGCGGGTTTTGGGCCTGCTCTTCTCCGGCATCGTCGTCCATACTGTCGATGTCTTCGGAGCCATAATCGAGCATGTCAGTCAAGTCTTCGACAGTGGCTATAAAGTGGGTGGTGGGTGGGATGTAAAAATTTCTGCTCTGAGTCCCTAGTCCGGGCTGGGCATAGTTCGAACGTTGCTCCTCTGTAATGACAAGGGATCACATTAAGTCCGGAGCCTCGCTTAAAGCCGAGGTTTGGCCCGAGAGAAGAGGGCCCGTGGAGTGCGGCGAGAGGGAGACTCCTTGGCCGAATATTCGGCGAGAGGTCCGGCTTCATGACGGTTGCCTGTGACACCACTTCCCCTGGCTCTCCCACAATGGGCCTAGTGGCCGCAGATAGTCCAGCGAGCTCAGGGAGCCCGTCTTCGGACCTGGCGGTGCGCTCCAGATCTAAGGCCAGAGCGGAGGTTGGGGGTACGAATCCTTGGAAGATCAAGTCTCCTCATATATCAGCGACATAGTCCAGATTTCCAAAACTAATCTGGTGACCTGGGGCGTATCTGTCGATCTGCTCTAGACGGCCAAGCGAGTTGGCCCGCAGTGCGAAGCCGCCGAACACGAAGATCTGGCCGGGGAGGAAAACCTCTTCCAGGGCAGCATCGTTGTAGATTGTTGATGGGGCCATCGAACCTTCTGCTGACGACGCAGCGAAATTCTCAATGAAAGCACCAATGTCGGTGTCAAAACCGGCGGATCTCGGGTAGGGGTCCCGAACTGTGCGTCTAAGGTTGATGGTAACAGGAGACAGGGCACACGATGTTTACCCAGGTTCGGGCCCTCTCTATGGAGGTAATACCCTACTTCCTGCTTGATTGATCTTGATGAATATGAGTATTACAAGAGTTGATCTACCACGAGATCATAATGGCCAAACCCCTAAAAGTCTAGCATGTATGATTATGATTGCCTCTACGGACTAAACCCTCCGGTTTATATAGACACCGAAGGGGACAAGGCTTGTACAAAGTCGGTTATAGAGAAAGGAATCTTCATATCCGAACGCCAAGCTTGCCATCCACGCCAAGGAGAGTCCCATCCGGACACGGGAGAGAGTCTTTTGTCTTGTACCTTTATGGCCCATCAGTCCGGCCCACGTCCAACAGGTCGGACGCCCGAGGACCCCTTAATCCAGGACTCCCTCCGTTACTGAAGCCGAGCGATCGATCCCTTGTTGTTAACTAAACCTGAGTGATAACTTTGCTACTGTTGCTAAATGAAGCCGATCGATGCTGCCTCTTGATGAACAGTGAGCGTTGTTGGGGGTTTGGATGAACAGTTCCCGGTGGGGGGTTGGATGAACAGGACCCCGTGGTGTTGCCGCTGGATGAACAGGACCCCGGTCGATCGAGCCGGTGGATGTACAGGACCCCGTGGAGGGGTGGATGAACATGATGACCCCGTGGAGGGCTGGTTGAACAGTCGCTGGTGGAGGGTTGGATGAACAGTAGCCCGTGGAGGGGTGGTTGAACAGGACCACGTGGAGAGGGCTGGTTGAACAGTAGCCGACAGAGGAGCGCGCGGTGGAGGCTAGATGAACATGAGCCCATGGATGAACAGTCGCAGGTGGAGGCTGGAGGAGGTCGACGGTGGAGATGAACAATATCCCGTGGAGTCCCGTTTTGCGGTACGCCACACCCCTCCTGATGAACAGGACCCCCGTTTTGACCGTCGCGCTCCAACACAAGTCCGTTTCCTCCGTTTTGCGGTACGCCACACCCCTTCTGATCAACAAGACCCCGTTTCGACCAAGAGAAGTCCGTTTCCTCCGTTTTGCGGTAAGCCAGACCCCTCCTGATGAACAGGATCCCGTTTCGACCGTGGCCGGTCGAACACAAGGCCGTTTCCTCCGCTTTGCGGTACGCCATGCTTCATTTCCATCGGCTGTTCCGTCCAAGCCGGTTGGGTCCCGATGAACAGCACGCGTTCCGTTGCCTCTCGATGAAAGCGACGCATTCCGTTCCCTCCCCATGAACACGACACCGACGCAGTTTCTCCGTTCCGACCCATCCATGTACAAGAGCCCTGGTCGTACGTATGCGCGAGTAGGCATTCGAGATCCCGCCCGTATGTATGTACGTGGCCATATTTATTTTCTTGCACCCTGGCCGTTGTACGTACGTGTACATGCTACGTGCACGCCTCTACAACGACACATGCGCGTCTCTACATCGACCAGTATGTACGTACACGTTCGCAACCAGAATGACAAAGCTACCTAGGCTTCAATCAGGTGGGTCCCGACTGTCAGGCACTACCTTGCGTGCGAAGATGTAGCTGGTGGGTCCCAACAGTTAGGGGGCGAATCAATTTTTTTGCCCGTAAAATGGACGCACTTCCTTGCGTGCGAAGATGTAGCTGGTGGGTCCCAGCAGTCAGGGGGAAACAATATTTTCACGAAATACGGTGGCCCGTCCCGTGGGTCCTTGCTGTCAGGTGGAGGAATCATTATTTTGCGTGTAATAAGGAGGCATTTCCTCGTGTGCGGCCGTGGACCCAGCTGTCAGCCTCTCCACGTACAGTCCACGTCGATGGATGTCGTTCGTTGACCATGGTGCGCCAAGAGCACCAGGGCGTTGGACGACGGCGAGGCCTAGGAAGGGAATGACACGGAGCCGGGGAAGACTTGGCAGTGGTTGCCCACACGGTGGGGAGTACGAGGGTTTACTGGTCCGGCTGCCGTCACCGGAAAATAAGAGGAGGTGTGGGTGAGTAGAGGAATGGCCTGGCCAGCAATGGAGTAGGGTGGGGCGGTGCGGCCTGTGCGGCAGCATAGCCGGCCACGGGAGGCGGGAGTAGGCAGTCCCACCGGCGCTGGTTGGGCGGCTAGAGCAAGAACACCAGAGGTTGAAGAAGAACTACGACTGTTGGATGGACATCATACGATCTCTCCAGCTAGAATCGTTTATATTGACTAAGTTGACAAAGCACTTGGTACGCGTCAACTTTGTAGGCCCACAGGTCAGCCTCCGAAACGTTGCACCCCAGATGTCAGGGGGAGGAATCATTTTTCGGGCGGCTGAAGCTCGAATATCCGAGATTGAAGAAGAGCACGACATCCTTTGGATGGACATCCAACGGCCACTGCTGCTAGAACCGCGTGTTGACTATAAGTTGACAAAGCCTTGCATACGCGTCAACTTAGTTTTTGTTTTTTTAGGGGAAGCGTCAACTTAGTAGTCCCACAAGTGTGTGGCAGAGAACATATAGCCCATTTGCGATTTGTAAGAATGTACAACCCATTTTTGAATTCTAATGGAATTTACTACAACCCAATTATAGTTTGTTAAAAGTACAACCCATTTTCTAGCTAGGAGAACGATTAATAATTTCAACCAACTGTTCAACACATAATTCAATAAAATTTCCCACATTTTGATGGGATCCGAAATATTTTTATCCCGAAATTTCTAGTCAGATTAAATACAATTTCAATATAAATTTTTATTACGTAAAAATCCAACGAAACATTGCGCGTGGAACAATTAATGAAATTAAAATTTTCAAAATCCAAAAATAATATTTTATAAACTAATTACGTGTTGGTTGCATTTTTGTATAGTTACTGTCCAATTTTTATAATTACATCCCATTTATTATTTCTTAAAGCCCATTTTCTTGTTAAGCCTAATGCATCCCTCCTAGGAAAGATTAGCAGCCTAGCGGGGCAGAGAATAACAAGTTGACCTTGCCTGTGTATTCCTAAAAAAAGGATAGCTGCGCTAGCCATTTTTAGCTTGAAAAAAATTAATATCTGGGCTGGATAGCTGGCCTGGGCTAGACGGGCCACACCCTGCCCAGTTAATACCCTGCTCTCCTCTGAACAACGACGAACACATCGCTCAAGAAAAACTCTGCAGTGCTCACACCTCAAAAACACAAATACTGCTCGAGCTGCTTGGTCCCAGTTGTCGGCTGCTCCTTGTGCAATTCTCTCATTTATTGACTACATAGGTTGACAATGGTGTGGGACCGTGATGTCAGGAAACCAGGAGGAAGCAAATTTTTTTTATAGTTGTACATAATAAGGAGGCACTTGCGTACCTACGGCTATGGCCATAGTGGGTCCCTACTATCATCCAGTCAAAATAAAGTCATCTCCTGAATCCTCATGTTCGTTGACCATGTTGACAATGCTCGGCGCCACGACGAGCGCAACAACTCGAAGGACGATGGAGAGGGCCTCGCGGGCCCTACGGATGGTCCGATACAGCGCCCGCTGCTCATTCAGGAAGCCAGGATCATCGGACACCTGTGAGCACCTTCGAGAGACTTAGACAGCATGAAACGGTAAGGCCGTGCTTGGGAGCTCTGTTTTATTTCACACCTGTATTAAGATATAAGTGTAATTTACTCGTCATTAGAAACAACGCGTAAAATACAGACATAATGAAACCGAGGGCCCGAGGTCTGTAATGAAAACCGGCGTGTTATGCGTGTAATTTGCGAGACCAGTGTATATTTTACTAGTCGAAATGGACCAACCAAGCGCTTCGCCCGAGACCATCTGCTTTTGTTTACAAGCGTCAGTTTTACAAGCGGTTTTGGTTGGAAAGCGATGATCCAATCCCGGCCTAAGATGATGAGTTGGTCGGAAGATCATATGGTTTCACCTCTAACCTACCCGAGTTGTCGTATAGGCTATGAATGAAACATAAGACAATGAACTTCTTAAGCATAGAAATAATAGAAGAGGATGATCTTCATAACATGCAAATCACAGGCATTAGCTCAACATGCAAAACAATATGAAGCATTATTCTCAGGAGGCACGGTGAACAGCTCGTGACGCCGCATGCCACAGCATTCCAAGCTCAACTTTGCAATCAAACTCACAAGGACTAGCATTACATAGACAACATTCATAACAAAATCTTAAAATACCTTACATAAGTCAACATTCATGTGACTGCATCTCAGCAGAGTAAATATTTCGGAACTGAAGACAGGAATAGGAAAAAACGATCGATGTTGCTCACAGCAAAGGGCGTCCCACTAAAAAATATCAAATGCATGTCTTCTGGCTAACATCAATGAGAAAATTTTGACAAGGTTTTCCAATTCCAATATATTAAACTAATGTCTTCTTGCTAACATCAATGATTAAACTTTGACAAGCTTTTTCCATTCAAAATATATAATGCCTATGATTGTGTAACAGACAGGGTTTGTCATCAGTTTGTCACCTGATAGTCTGGTGGCTCAAGGTGACAACGAATGATTAGAACCATTCGATGTATTGTGCGTGATGAAGTATTATGGAGGACACGAACCATCTGAACATTTTGTGCAGTTCCACTAAAATCAAGCTGAGCATCCCTGTGGATTTCGTATTTATATGCTGCAAGAAAACAAGGACACATCAGCACACACATGAATATTGGCCCCAGTGTCAATTCACCAATCGGTGGACAAACAAACTGAAAGTACGGTAAACAGACTACCATACCCAGATGCCCCATCATTGTTGCTTAGAATGACATTGACAGACTTGGAATCCTGTCCTGGCTTCTTGTACTTGTTTAGGAACTTTTTGCCAGTGCACTCCACTTGTTGTAATACTCTGTAAAGCTTCTCGATCATTCCTTGTGTAATGTAGCGCAAACAGTGACTGCTTCTTTCTGCAAAGTGGTAAGTCCAACTGGACCCACTAATGCCGCAGTTTGCCTTAGACACATTGGCTCCTTTTGTGCAATTCAACTAAAATCAAAGTCGGAATAAAACTGAGCTATAATTTTGATATCCGTGTAAGCAACAATAGGTATAAGGGAAACAATTACTGAGAAATAATGGTTGATGACTTGTACTCCCAGAAGAAAAACATCTACTGATCTACCTTATCTTAATGGGAAACAAAGCAGGAGAGTAGCAGTTCTCAATCAGTGTGATTCATTCATATTAACCGAGACATTATCTTAACAATGCCTTGTTTCAATATGTATAAAGAACGACAAAGCAGAAAAGTACCATTCCTAAAACAATGTGACTGATTCATTTTAACACAGACATTATATTAACAATACCTTGGTTAAACATGTAGAAAGAACTACCAAGCAGGATAGTACCATTTGTAAAACACTGTAACTGATATATAATAACAAAGACATTATCTGAACAATACATTTCTTAAACATGTACTTTGGCCGATCCCTAACATAAATGGTACTCCCGCCGATCCCTAACAAGTGTTGCAGTTTTGAACTAAGATTCAGTAGTTAATTCTGAGGAAAGTCGGTACTGACCTTTCAAGACCAAGATTTGAAACAACTCGTGAGGAAGACCTAAAAGAGATCTCAACACATATATGGAAATCCAGTCTCCTTTTTTGCAGTTCCACCAAAATTAAGCGAAGCAAAATGTCGCAATAGAAACAAGTTGAATAGATATCCCTGTTTTAACAAAGGCAAAAAGGGAATCAATTACTGGCCAATAAAGGAGGATGAAACATGCGGCCACAAAAATGGTAATCCCGCTAATCCCTAACAAGTGTTGCAGTTTTGAACTAAGATTCAGTAGTAAATTCTAAGAGTGGCATTGCTTAATTTTACCAGCGCCATTAGATTAACAAAAAGCATAAACAGTTCCAGGGGAGAGTGGGCGCAACAACACCATGTGCTTCCATCTACTTATAAAGGGGTGATGCAGAGTTTTGTTGTAACAAAGAAACAAGCATCATGTCTGGGTTGGAACAATTTTTGCTCACTTAATGGTAAAAGACAACAGTTCAATAGCTTCAATTCAACATTTATCCAAAATAGTACAAATACAAGTAGCAGAACATCTCAGAGCACACTGCAGCATCATGTGGATGAAATTCGGTACTGACCTTTCTTGACCAAGATTTGAAACAACTCGCGAGGAGGACTTGAAAGAAATCCCAACACATATATGAAAATCCTATCTCCTTTTGTGGAGTTCCACCAAAATTAAGCAAAGTCGCCAGTGTGATATTCAAGTTGAACTGCACAAAACACTCTTAAAACATAAGTGTTTCACGTAGCGAAGCAAAATTTCGTAATAGAAACAAGTTGAATAGATATCCCTGTTTTAACTGAGGAAAAAAAGGAATCAATTACTGGCCAATTAAGGTGGATGAAACATGCGGCCACAAAAATGGTAATCCCGCCAATCCCTAACAAGTGTTGCAGTTTTGAACTAAGATTCAGTAGTTAATTCTGAGAGTTGCATTGCTTAATTTTACCAGCGGCATTAGATTAACAAAAAGCATAAACAGTTCCAGGGGAGAGTGGGCGCAACAAGAACATGTGCTTCCATCTACTTATAAAGGGGGTGATGCAGAGTTTGTTATAACAAAGCAACAAGCATCATGTCTGGGTCGGTCCCATATTTGTTCACTACTTAATGGGAAAAGACAGCAATACAATGGCTTCAATTCAACATTTATTTAAAATAGTACCAATACAAGTAGCACAACATCTCAAAAAAGGCAGGTATCACCTACGAATCTACCAACACGAATAGGAAATCGAATCTCATTTTGTGCAGTTGCACTGAAATCAAGCAAAGTCGCCGGTGTGACATTTAAGTTCACTATAGCAACAAGTTGAATAGATATCCCTATTTTAACAGAGGCAAAAAAGGAAACAATTACTGGCCAATGAAGGAGGATGGAACATACGACGACAAAAAGAAGCATCTAACTTATCTTGATGGAAAACAAAGTAGGACAATAGCATTTCTAAAACGGTTGCATTGATTCATATTAACAGAGAAATTCTATTAAAACAACATTCATTAAAAATGTAATTTACTTTTAACAGTGGCATTGCTTCAATTTCTAGCGGCATTCTTAGATTAACAACAGCAAAATAGTTGTATGGGACATGGGACATGCAAGCACCATGTGCGTCCACATGTATAAATGGGTGATGCAGAGTATGTTACAAAGCAGCATATCTGCGTTGGTCCCATATTTCTTCTCTTTGATCCTTTTACCTATGTGAGGGCAGCAAATCTAGTCCTGCACAAACTACCCGACCCCCCAATTTCATTCCTTTTCAACAAAGAGGTAGGTTCCTTACAGATGTGTGTACTTGGTTACCCCCTTTTTCCCTTTTCGACCAACAAAGCAACTGGGTAGCCAGTCTATACTACTTTCCCTCCCTCCTTTCCTCATTGAACCACATCCTAGATTCATGCTCCACGCCACCACACCCTTCTTTCCTCTTTGAACCAAGACCCGACTACAGAATCTGAAAAGATCCGCATGCAGCTAGAGCAATCACGGTTTCAAAAAAACTTATACCTTAGGGTCGTCGGGATGTGGTAAGGAGGTCGGATCTGCCCACACTACATACGACAGTGAGGAAGAACGGGTTGATGGCCCTCCTGCACAGGCGGTGGCTGAAAGAGAACATCGCAGCCGGCAGTGGATTGCCTCCCTCGCCGAAGGCGATAGAGTGAACGCTGCACCTCCTCCCCTTCCCGGTGCGACGGGATCCGGACGCCTCCTTCACCAGCTGTGAGGGGGGAGAGAGAGACAGAGGCCAACACAGTCTTGTTTAGATCTGGTGAAAAGGGTGAGAGACTGTGAATATAGCAAACGCTAGCAAAGGAACGCTGAGCCTCCAACGTGTATATATATATGTAGTGCCGCGAGAGTGTGGAGAGTGAAAACCCTAGCGAACAAGCGCTGAGGCTCCAGCTTATATAGTATATATACTGTATTACGGACTGAGCTC
Organism: Triticum aestivum; assembly: GCF_018294505.1. Taxonomy (NCBI): domain Eukaryota; kingdom Viridiplantae; phylum Streptophyta; class Magnoliopsida; order Poales; family Poaceae; genus Triticum; species Triticum aestivum. Next base: position 181,441,339 of record NC_057805.1, on the reverse strand, counting down.
TGGTGCCTTAACTGCACCTGCCTTTGGCTATATGACAGGTGGGCCAGCCACATTTTGGGCCCACCTGTCATACACCCAAAGGCTGGTGCACTAAGTCAATGAAGCTGCGTCCATATAGTACTCGCGTATACTACTAATATATAGTGGAGTGGTTTTCTTATTCTCTCCATAACAATCGTTTTAAATTGTGTAAGTACGAAATAGAACTTTTTATTTAACGTGCCAGTGAAGAAACTACTACTTCCGATGAACTAACAATCCACGCGTCCTGGTCGCACTTCCTGTCCTTCACGTGCGGTACACTACCCTCCCTTAAGTGAACAACCACACATGCGCCAAATTATCGGAAACGTGTGAGAGTGTGTACAAATAAAGAATTTTAATTTCAGTTGTCGGAAAGGTTTGATAGCATGTACAGTTTGCCCTCTCTCAATAATTATGGTTTGTTGTGTTCGGCCTAAACTTGGTCAAACTTTACAAAGTTTGACTTCAGTCAAATCTAATATGCAGAGTAAGTAAAAATAGAGGGCTACTACGTCCATCCGGGTTTCTAGTCCACACCATTTTTGAATCAAAGTTAATAGTTGGACAAATAAAATTACAGGGGAGCTGAAGTCAAAGTTTTGAGAAGGCTTAGAAATCAATACAAAACTTATGTTCTTAGTACCAACGTCGATCCTTCTTCGAGGAAACATTTGGTTCATAGCCAATTGTGTGATAAAATTGCACCAACGTGAAAGACGACTGCGTCTCCAACGCAACCAAGGTGAACTCATGAAGGATATCATCTTTGTGGGTAACACGCAAAGAGCACTGATGGAAGATAGCTTGTTTTTCATGGGAAATTGATCAGCTTCACCGGCCGATGCAACCATGAGGCGCAACCATGAGCATCGATAGGTCATCGTGGTGATGCATCATGCATTTGGCATCAAGTTTCGGTGAGGCACCTATGAAGTTCGACAAATCCTCACTATGGTCTGTTTCTTCTCAGTAATCAAGCTCGAGGAAGGAAGAACCACGTGGCAGAGGACAGTGACGCGAAACAACAATGGCCATCCAATTTTGTGCAGTTCCACTAAAATTGAAGAAGACATGCCCGGGTATGGAGATATGCATCGCTGTTTGCAAAAATATAAAAAAGGATATAGTGTTGTTACTTTGTTTTGGCAGTTGAACAAGATTAACAGCGACGTCTCAATTGTCAATAAGAATTAATGAAAAGTACACCAACAAACAGAAGCATCATGATTATCTTGATGGGAACTAAACCAAGATACCCGGAAAAAAGCATTTCTTCATTTAGCCAATGATAGTACTATTAGATTAGCAGCAGCAATAGGAGCATATGGACAATAACCGCACAACCACCATGTACTTTTTGTCGAAACAACATGTATACCTCCACCGAGGCATAAACCAGGACAACTTTTCGAGTGGCATTTCCTCTATAATAGTAGGTGATGTTGGACTAGCCGACGAACCCTAGCTACTGTACATGGGGAGCTGGGGAGTAGTCGCATAGAAGAAAACCCGCAAGCAGCGACCTGGGGAGCTGGACCAGTACAAGAAGTTATACCTTAGGTGGGTGAGATGTCGCTTAGGCGGGCGGGATCTGCCCACATGACGGTAGAGAACAAGGGTGCGGAGGACCTTCGTCTGCGCTGGCTCCGAGAGGACAGTGCGCATCGGCTTCCTCCATCGTCGACGGCGACAACGTCAACGCTGCACCTCCTCACCTCCCGCAGCGGACGGGATTCGGCCGAATCTGTGACCACCGGTGAGGAGAGAGATAGAGTGGACACTGTCATCTTGTCTTGATATGGAGAGGGTGAGAGAGCGAAAGGCGAGAAACCCTATCAAACAAGAGGCTATATATACAATGGAGTAAAAAAATCTCTCCATAGCAGTGGTTTTAAATAGAATACGCGTGTTCCCAAAAAAAGGAAACGAAAACTGGCTGACTATTTTTTTAACGTACCAAGAAACAAAACTCGATCAAAAACACGCCTCCACTTCTAGGTCGCGAGAGTCGTCGCGCACACACACATAGACATAGACATGCATATCCGTGTTTACGTAAAATTCCATCTCCATCTCCATCTCCAGTCATATTTGTCCAACTGGCACATTATTTACGTTGTTAATTATATACACAACAATATTAACATACATCATCTCTTGTTTGCAGGTGTCCGGACTGCTGCCACACCCGCTCCTGACCAACCCAAACCCTCTTCATCACCCGCGCGTGCTTCTCGCCTAAAACGGTCAGTGCCGCAGTCATGCCCGGCCTGAGCGGACGCGCCTCTCACTGGCGCCGGCATTGAAGTGGCGCGCCGGCCGAGAGAGCGTCGCCCGCGCCGCTTCCCGATGCACGCGACTGCTTCGCGTTCAAAGGTCGCAATAGCCGGCCACAACATGCATGTTAAAAGTTCTTGGGAGTCTGTGCTACAGCTAGCTGTCCTTCCCCAACTCGTCAATCTCTTCCAGTAGTGCTAGTACTCCATGGCGCGATCCATCGACAAGCAGGCGGGAAAGTTATCGTACTCCAAGGTTGCCCCCGTTTCAACATTCAATCAAATACAAAGGAAAACTAACACGCATGCTGATGCATCTCAATGATTCATAGATGATAGCCAATATTTACTTCACAACTAAAGACAAAAGTTGTGAGAGCATGTACAAAAGAAAAACTACTGATGGGGTCACTACGACTTAAACTCTAACCCCTAAACATGATTTAATTTCCTGGCTAGGTAGAACCTGTCGAAGGAAAGACGGCTGGCACCCTCAGATCATACGATCCTTTTGTACAGTTCCACGAAAATCGAGTTGAGCATCCTTGGTGGCAAAGATATTGATGAAGTGTGATTAGAATAATAGTACTGGCACTAGTTCATCAGACATAAACTCGTTACAAATAGAAGCTGGTAGAAGTAGAGAAAGATCGGCATGGAGATGGAGCTACGTGGGGAGCTGCGGCAGTGGATCAAGCCGGCTCCAAAAGGAAGATGTACCTGGGACGTCAGGCTTGAGCTAGAAGGGTGGTTGGGAGGCGACATCAGCCCATACCGCAGGGACCCTCGATTGGGACGCACCGACTGTGGGTTTTCTCCCTCGCCGATGAGGACCGCGTCTACGCAGAACATCATTCCCTTCCCCCAATGTTGTTCTATGCTTGTGAAGAGAGCAACCCAAGCAAGCAGGCTTGTAGCTTAGGCTCCTACTAGTGTATATGTAGTGGTTTTCTTTTTCTCTCCATATCAACCATTTTATATTGCGTACGTGTCATTGAAGAGTGAAATGTTGGTTTCTTCTTCCGACTAACTTACTGTGTGATTTGACTGCTCCTTAGTGGCCCCTACACGTAGTCCCCCTACGTGTATGACAGTTCCTGAGTCTCACTTGTACTTATCTCTATTTTCTTTTTTGACTATACACAGTAGGGCAAAACCCCACTGCAATTTTTATTAATCTAAAAAAGTAAAGTCCCAAAATGGAACCAAAGTACAAAAGGCTTGAGATAAGCCAAGGAGGAAGCCAAAAAGAGAAAAGAAAACTAACAACTAAGAACTAGGATTACAGAACAAGATTATCCAGCCAAAAACAGTATGCTCCATCATAACTCTTTTTAATTCTAAATCTGAGAAGAAAGAGCTCCTCCATGAAGATGGCTTTCCACCTTTGAATGCTAGGTTGAATTGCTTGGAAAATCAGGTTGTTTCTGGAGATCCAAATAGCCCAAGAGGCAAGGATAACTATCTCCATGAAGAAAGGTACTTATCTCTATTTTCTTGCATGATACGTAGACAAGATGCGCATAGAGGAATTTTGTTACTGCACGTTGTTACGTACAACTACTAGTACCTACTCCCTCCTTCCGATTCACTACTTGTACTCCCTCCGTCCTGGCTTATTGGTCCCCTTTGTACTCAATTCATGGGCTCGTTTTCCTCAAGAAATTGTCTTTACCAACATATTAATATTGGGAATGCATGCGTGAACAAGGAATGATCAAACCTTTCATGCAATGTTTTGACAAAGCATGCATGTCTGAGGACACGACGGAACACACACAGTCATGCTCAAGTGCTCAACCTACACGTGCATGCACACACATACTCAGCCAGGGTGAGCTAGTGACCAAATAAACACCGAAAAATGTATATATTGAGCGCAATGAGCGTATTATGAAGTCCACTGACTGTATTTTTACAAATATACAGTGACAGACAGTTTATTTATCTCATTTGAAATTTAGCCACATTAACCGGAAAGGAGGCAGTATGGACTAGCATTACTTTGTTGTGTCCTGTCAAATTGCCGAACGAGGAGAAGCTTGCAGGGGACGTAGCTTTGGTGCCTTAAAGGCACCTGCCTTTGTGTCACTGACATGTGGCCAGACACCTGTTGGGTCCACATGTCATGGACACAAAGGCAGGTGCCTTAAAGCACCAAAGCATAGTCCACTTGCAGGATGGGAGAAGCTTGTGCGCGGTGGCTCGCAGGACTAGGAGAAACTTTTGACTAATGCAAGCTCTCCCTTGCTCAGGCGGTGGATGTGCAACAGTTAATTCCGTGTCAGATTGCCAGAAGCATACACTATACTAGTGCTATTATTGTTCTACTTCCCGAAGAGGCGAATAGCCAAGCGCAAAGTTTACTAGTACTAGTACTACTACTATAGAGGTATGTACTACTAGGAACCGGATGGAGGAGCGTCTGCACTCTTATTTTCTTTTAAAATGTGATAAAGCAATCTTCAACACATTTGGTTCTCTTCGAGGGTTCTCGCATGTGATAATGGAAGTTGATTGCATGGAACACTCGCCACAATTCTCGCTTAATTCTGGCTCATATCCTGTTACAAATAGGAGCGCTCGGTAATATTTTCTCTTTTTTGTTATTCAGCATGTAAACAGGTCAGCAAACCTTGCGACACATCTTTGTGCGAACCGTGCTTGCTGCACTTTGAATGTGGTCGAGAGCTGGCTTGATGAAACACCTCGCTTCCTTCTTCTTTTTTTGCGGGGTACCTCGCTTCCTAGTGACCAGTCTCTTGGATGATCATCCTAAGAATGCTTATATATGAATATAGCTTTGTCATTTACCCGCAAAAAAGATTTAGCCATATTAACCGGAAAGGAGGAAGTATGTACTAGCACTACTTTTTGGTGTGTCCCGTCAACTCGCAGAATGAGGAGAAGCTTGCAGGACAAGGTGAAGCTCGCTTACACCTTTTGACTAATGCAACCTACCCTCACCCAGGCGGTGGACATGCAGCAGTTCATTTGTTGTCAGATTGCCAGATGCATACACTGTAGTACCCAACATGCGGAGTACCATTATTGTTCGACTTCATGAAGAGGCGAAGAGCCAAGCGCAAGGTTTAGTTGTAGGAGTAGTACTACTACTAGAACTGCATGGTGGAGCGTTTGTACTCTTATTTTATTTTAATCTCTGACAAAGTACACATTTATTCGGGAGAAGGGCGGAAAACGACAGCCCAATGGTAGTATTAAAAAACATCGAACATGTAATGATGATATCGATCAACCATGCTTGAATATATCTTGGCCTCCGTGCGAGCCCGTCTGTGTGTTCTTCCTCCTCATCTCTCTCAAGGAACGGCGGGTTGGCCATTCTGCCGTCAATTGAGATCGGTTTTCTCACACTCCGGTCCCACATGTCAGTGATATGCCAAGAGGAAGTGCATTCACCGACTAGCCATACGCGTACTTGGTTTTGCACCTTCATACTCCTCCTCCCTCCATCACAGTTTACAGGGCGTGCTTCATTCTGATGCATTTCTCTCCATGCATTTCCACCACCAGAGAGACTTTAGACGTGTTTGGTTTAATGCTCAATTAATTAGGGCGTGGTAACCGCAATCAAGTTCACAATTTTCTCTCGATGTACTACGGATTGGAGTAAGTGCATGCATGTGTGTACCCGGGATGGAAGCACTGCATGCATGTGTGTACGCATTATTTCCTCTAGTAATAGACACCGTGCTATACCTACCAATGCTATTTTTCAGGCCCATCGCTAGTCGCCTTGGTCCTAGAGATTGTTCTTTTTTTTGAAGCGCACTCTATAAACAGTGACGAAGGGAGTAGTATGAGCAGATTCAAAGAAGAGCGTATTGATGGTTGCTTCTTCCGAGCAACTTACAGTGGGAAAGGTGGGGCTTATGATTTGACTGCTCATTACTACTCACTATTAGTGCGGTGCAACAACCGGGCTGAGTCTCCCATGCGGTTGTGCACTACTCCCTCCTCTTAAATATACTACGGAGTATTTTTCTTTCTAGAGACTTCAACGAGTGACTACATACGAAGCAAAATGAGTGAATCTACACTCTAAAATATGTCCATTTGAAATTTGTAAAAAGATAAATATTTAGGAACGGAGGAAGTATAATTTTGTGCATGTCACATGGACCCGGATGCTGAAGAGGCTTCTAGCAATGCTATCAAGCTTCCAGCATTTTTTTACATAATTGACGTACTTTACAAATAATTTTCCAGCGACATGAAATTGTAAAATGCTCTAAGCTTTCAGCTTTTGTTTCGTGTGTCTTGCCATCCATGCTCTTTCGGTAACAATAAAAAACTAACTTCCTTGCTAATGCATCTCAATGATTAGCAGATCAGAGCTAATATTTACATCACAACTGAAGACAAAGTTGTGAGAAGGTGTTAAATTAAAATTGATCCATGCTTTAATTGGCAGCAACGTCCCCCCAGCTCTGTCTAAATCAACAAGGCATGTTGGGAAAAAAGTAGCTGTCTGGAGCATGCAACATTCCGATCATTTTGTGCAGTTCCACTAAAATAGAGCTGAGCGTCCCTGTTCCAAAGATATTAAGTGTGATTACAATAATATAGGATTGTTGATTAAACAATAAACACACAAATAGAAGTCGGTCACCTTTGTAGTCTCTCTTAAGACTAACTTGTTGGAGAAGATTAAGCAAATAGTTGGAGAAGATTAGGCTCAGAGTTGGATGAGGAGGATAGAGCAAACCCAATCTCCCTTTGTGCAGTCGCACTGAAATGTAGAGACGTTGCACGTGTGACATTTTAGTACAAATGCACAAAACACTCTTAAGAAAAAAGTGATTTGTGAAGTTCACCAAAAGGTCGCAATAGCAACAAGGTGAAATGGATACCCCTATTTGCAAAAAAAGGGGTAGAAAGGAAACAATTACTGGCCAATAACAGTTGATGACACATACAACGATAAAAAAGAAGCATATTCCTTGTCCTAAGGGAAGATAACAACACGGTTGTGTTTGTCTAAAACGGTGTGAGGACGAGATTGCAATATGGAAAGTACGCCGAACGAGCTACATTTTGGGCAAAGAACTATGGAAGATCCACATGCAAGATTTTCCACGTGCAGCGACGTGGGAAGACGGGCAGTGGAGCAACGCCGGAGGGGATACCTGGGGGTCATCGGGATGTAACTAGGAGAGCGGCGGCGGGCGGGATCTGCCCATACTGCGGCAGCGAGCAGGTGGCGTCGGCCCTACCGCGTCGAAGCTTGGTCAGAGAGAACGGCGGGTACCGCAGATCGGGACGTGCCGCCTCGGCGCCGTCGAACAAAGAAACGATGCACATCCTCCCTTTCCGCCGGCGGACGGGATGCGGCCGGATCAATGACCAACAGTGAGAGAGAGAGAGGCCACCACCGCCTTGTGTGAAATACACTGAAGAGAGACAAACCCAAGCAGGCAGGCTCCATTGTATATAGTGGAGCGTACTACCTTTTTCTCCATAAAAATCATTTTATATTCCGTGTACGTGCCATTGAGCGATATATCTTTATTTAAAAATAATGCGCCAATGCATCAAGTCGAACTTTGTTTCGTGCACGCGTGATACACGACCTCCGTAGGTAAACAACCGCTACACACGTTCAAATTAGCACGTGGGCTGCCATTTCGTACAGAAATGAGCTCCACTGTGTACCCGCGCGGGTGTGGCTGGTCACGAAGCATGAGTACGTGCACCTAGGGGTTGTGTGAGAAAGATACAAACATAGATAGATATAGTGTGTGGGTTCATGAGTGTTTTGTTCTGGGGGGGTGAGAAATAGACAAATAATATATGTGGATGATATTTCAATCAAAAAATATAACATATGCAATGTGTGTGAAATAGAGTCCTGGATATATGATATATATAGAGAGGGGGCGATCCACGAGTAGAGAGTGGAGGTATGATCGGGTTGAGGTACCCATAGAATCGAAGAGAGGGATGACGATGATGTGTGTGTGTGTGTCCGCGTGCACGCGATCAATAAAGAGTGCCATCGAATTTGTGTGTGCCCACGTCAAAGATATAGGGTGGCTGGCCTACTGGAATGTGAGAGGGGACTGGTGCAGTTTGTCTCTGTGGCATGGATACCTACCTACAACGCTCGACTATCGGTGTGTGGTGGGGTGGGGTGGGGAGACCTAATTAACTATAGTGGTACAATGGCTGGTATATGTGTGGAGGAGGAGAGAGGCCTACCTTATGTATTGAGGGAGATCGATCGACATCCATGCGTATGTGTAGGAGAGGAATAAGGTTGGGAGAGAGACAAAGCTAGAGTGTTGGAGGGGGTGGTGGTGGAGTTACTTCTAACAAATGGTGGGAGAGGCTTGCTAGACAAACGAAGGGCAGGCCTGCAATATCAATAAGAGAGGGGATGCCTGCCTGTCTGTGCACGTGCGTGTGGGACAGGAGGCATGCACGAATGATGAGGGGGACGATATGGCTATGGTAAGCAGATGTAACTAAATAGGAAGATCAATCATCCTTTGTTGGAGAGAAGAGAGACATAACTTGTGAGGTACGTCGATCGATGGGTGGGGGAAATTAGTTAAAGTCGACCTAGGTATATATAGGGAGATCGATCGGTATACATGCATGTATGTGTTACAAGCAAATAAGGCCCGGGGAGAAGGATAGAGAGAGAGAGAGGGATGCAGTTAGGAGGTGGTGCGAGAGGCATACTATATTGAGCGGAAAGGAGTGTGCAAGTACGAGATCGATGAAAAGAGGGGTGGGGTGAGGCATGGAAGGTGAGAAGAGAAGAGGGAAAGCTTGTGTTTGTGGTAGGCACACCTGGCTAGAGAGGCATATCGATCGATGTGTGCCGTAAAGAAGGAGCTGGGGTCCTACACACACCGTGGGCGAACGACCAAAAGTGAAAAGACGAATTTGCGCGATGGAGCTAGAGAATGTTGAGGGAGGGTGAGAGGGATGCGGGCGTGTGCATGCACGAGAGAAAGTTAGCGCTAGCTACAAAGATAAGAGGATTGTGTGGGTGGAAAAGATGAATAGAGATCATAATTCATTATAAAAAGTGAATTTGGATATTTGAAGAATTTATCATAATGTTCTAAACCGACGCATGCGTGAATATATATAACGGTGATATAGATGGTGTGGTTATGAACATGTTACACTACATATAATATATTTTATCTCTACTCTTATAAAAAACAGAGTTGTTGATGATGGTGTGCCTGCCATCCAGCAATATAGGCCGTCCGATTTATATCTGACGGATAGGAAGGAAACTATGGCAATTTTGAAAAAAGATACCCACACCCCTCTCCACATTTGCAGATAAGGCCTCCCCTCGATCATCTTGATGTTCCGTGGAACGCATGGGCATCTTGCTAGTACTACATATAATATATAGAACATTGATTATAATTTGGGCTAATGTGTGGCTTTTGCAGCTTATGGCTAAATACTTGTCATAATGTAGGGGGCGGGGCACTATACTTTGTGTGATAAACACGGTGTATGTATGGAGCATGGTTTAGATTATGAATATATAGTTATAGTACATCAAATGTACTATTATTTGGAATCAACATCAAGTGTATTCAAAAAATAGAATTCGAGTTCATATAGTACACATAGTTCATATCTATCTCTATAGTAATCATGTGGTGTGTTGTTAAGGTAATACATGAATGATTGTTGAAGTTGGCAACAATCATGATTGTAGATTCTTATTGAAATAGATAAACGCATTCAAATTTAGTTTGAATTGCAGTGGTAGTATAGACATTTGGAATGCACTAAAATGTTGGTATGAGTAGGTTACATGCATTCTACAGCCTACAAATTTTTTTAATTGGACATAACATGTTGGTATGAGTAGCTTTGAATAGCATTTGTATAGTAAAACGGGACAAGACTCTCTCTTTGTGTGGTGTGAATAGTTTTATTTTTTTCGTTTTTTTTCCGTTGAGGGAAGTGGAAATTGATTTGGTACATACAAGTACAATATACACGTTAGGCTTGTCCCTAAAATTCAACCCGCGCCTTGTTATATCCCGAAAATTCAGATATCGTGCTCCCAAAACTGCCGCCTTCACAACCCGCGGCTTGCAATCCCGAAAATACAACGCGCACGAAAACACCCTCCAGCTGCCAAATCCCAACACGCGAAATCCCCCTTCTATCCTTGAGCCGAAAGGGTCGCTAGTTCAAATTGGTGGGGGGTACTTCTGTAACACACCCTACATTTTGGACAAGCACGTCCCTAAGTCATGGTTCCCCCTCCCATCGCCTACTTTTCACCATTCAAAATCCCAGGCCACCATAACCTCTCCGCTCCAGCCGCGAAACCCCACCCTCCTCCGTCTGCCACCTCATCGCTGCCCAGCCGGAGCCTCATCCCCGACGACATCGTCCACAGCAACAACTCGACGTCCCTCGTCCACCTCCCCGGATGAGGATCCTTCGTCCATCTCATCGTCCCACCGGTTCAGCCGCCCCGTCCTCCACCTCCAAGGAGCTGCTCCGACGATCGCCTCATCTATCGCGGCTGCTCCATCCCCACAGCGTCGCCTTAACCTGCTCCATCAGAACCACATCATCCTCACCGACTCCTCGGACGAAGCTGAGGCCTACTCGGCGCCACCAAAGAGGTTGTACACTCATCGCATCGCACCTTCTCCTTAACACGACCTCCCGGCGCCGACGGTGCTCCATCCCGGACCCCCATGGAGCGGATTCCTCGAAACCGGCGTCGAGGCCCCTTCGGCGGCAGCGTCCATACCAGCCAGATCTGCTGCTGCTGCTTCGGCTTTCGCTTGCTCGCTCGCGCTGCTGCTGCTGCTTCGGCTCTCGCTCGCTCGCTCGCGCTGTTGCTGCTGCTCTTCTCCGATTTAGCTACACTTCCATCGACTGAATTGA
>NC_057805.1:181420750-181429771 GCF_018294505.1 Triticum aestivum | reverse complement strand
GCGGCGGCGGACCGACGGTGGGGAGTTGTTTCGTGCCGTCGGACCGGTGGTGGGGAGTTGTTTCGGAGCGGCGAAGTGGCGAGGCGGCGCGGGGGCTGGCGGTTCTGCCGGTAGTGGCTGGCGCCTCAGGGGGGTGCAGGTTGAAGATGAACTGTAGGCCCTCCCTAAACTACATGTCAAGTGCCTCTCTGCTACCATTGCATTCAGTTTCGACAGTAACATTCAGATTCCACAGTAAATTTCAGTTTCGACAGTTAAGTTCAGAGTCAACAATTTTTACCTCATTTGTTGTAGTCAGGTGGTTTTTGGTGATGTAAATTTTACATCTATTTTACATTATCTATTGGAGATTCTATTAGAATCCCACTTGAGATTAAGCTGTCATGTGCTGCTTCAGCCTTGACGTCTTACGGCTCACTAGAGCTACTCCAACGGCAGAACGATCCATCACAACAGAGCAGTGCCCTGGATGCCGTCTACAGATTCCTCAGATCTCCCTCCACACCTCCGATAGCCACCCCTGCCTCAACTTGTTCAGAGACCAATCCAATGATGTTGAGATCGACACGGCTACGGTAAAGAGGTTGTACACTTGTTGCATCACTTATTACTCTACATTCATGTCGATCCATTAGGGCTATTTTGGTTCAATGGAAAAACATAGAAATAGGAAGTTTTCCTATGGCACCCTACTATTCAATTATTCATACATTTTGTTGAAAGGAATGGAGCAAAACATCCACCTGGACCTACTTTTCAAAATCCTATGCATGAAAACAAGACCAAGTGCATTAGTGGTAGAATAACATTCTAACTGTACACGCTTTCAAATGGTTTCACTTTATTTTTGCCATGTTTCTTCGCATTCCTCTGCTCTTCCAATTCCTGTTAACCAAACACCCCAGTTGACAGAAATCTTGTGTTTACAAATGCTCTATTTACCATGTGCATTCCTATCCTATTCCGGTGTTTTTCCTATCCCTGCGTTTTTAGAATCATGCGAGCCAAATGAGCCCTTACAGAGTTACTTCAGTTACAGGTAGGTGTCAAAGGAAACTTTGTGTGGTTTGCCCTGCTCCTGCCGCGACGTCGTCCACCTCACCTGAGCTGCTCCATCGAGAGAAGCATCCACCAAACCAGACATCACGACTCCTGACCGTCTTTCGCCACCTCAGATCTCCTTCCCTACCACCGGCACCCACCGCAACGGCATCACCATCATCGACTCAGCAGAACCTGAGGAGTACACGGGTCCACAAGAGAGGTCTCACTCTTTTGTTTCTGCTTATGTTATGCATTGCTTAAGATTACCTGGTACTTTATTGTCCTGTTAACCTCTTAGAATCCATGTAAGGTCCAAATTAATGTTCAAACTTGAGTTCTAAATTAGTTGTGGGGCACATATCGAGGCAGTAATGAATAGTATCTCTGTCTAATATTAGGTTCACCTAGGGTATGACTATTTTGTTCATCTTGGGTGGGAAACAAATAGTAAAGAAATCATCATCTGTATTTTTATTAAATTAAAGCAATCATCAGCCTGCTATCATTATTTTTGGATCCATCCACTGGTTGTTACCATCACTCTAGATTTCCGCATGCTCTCTTTAAATAATCTCACCATATTTTTCGTATGCATGTCAGATATTGTACACAGTCATGCTGAACATGTAGAGAAAAAGAGAAGAGTTTTGCGCGGCAATACAATGTCATGACATCGCTCCATGGTGGGTTCAATGGCAAACCCTCCCCCTTCTCTAGACTGTAAACCAGAGGAAGATATCTGTTATGAGGTGGATTCAGACGCAGCTGACCACTCCTATTTACCTCCCAAGGTGTTTGCTCTACCTTGGCATGATGATGTTAGTCATATCATGCATATGTTGCCTTGTAGTGCCTACTTTTGACATCATATATGTCATCTGCTTAGTTTAGACATGTTCTGTAATGCCACCTGTTTAGTTTCTATATCATATATGGGAATTATGCAGTCTCATGTCTTTTAGCCAGCCATAATATATGTGAAATGTGCAATGCCATCATGTTTAACCAGGCATCATATATTTGAATGATATCTTGCCCATCCTTTTCTTCATTACATTTCCATTTGTCAACAATGTTTGTACATTAAACTACTCTTCCTGTGAATCAGCCATTTGGGTGGGAGATGGAAAAATCTGGAGTGAAAACAAGGCCTTCAGAGTAGACAGTGCTACCTGTCGAAGCAGATCTCTTGTTGGGTCCCAATAGCTCCTTAGAGATGGATTCAGAGACATATAACCAGTCCTATTCCCCCACCGAGGTGTATGCTCTAACTTGGCATGGTTATACTGCTCATATGATGCATATGGTGTCTTGCATTGCATAGTTTAGACATCATATACACAATATTCAACACCATGTTCTTAGTTCAGACATCATATCGAATGCCCTCTCTTTAGCATATATATAACATATGTGAATTAAATCATGCGATCCTGATTACTTAGATAACATGTATGTGAATTATGTCATGCGATTCTGTTTAGTTATTCATCATATCTTTGAATTATGTTATGCTATGCTATCCAGTTTAGATAGACATCATATATGTGAAATTATGTCATGCTATCCATTTTAGTTAAACAATATACATGTCAACTATTTCATGCCCTCTTTTTTCCACACTATCTATTGCATCTATTTATCATACAATGTCTGTACATTCAACTATGTTTCCTGTTTATCAACCATTTGAATTGGAGCGGGTGATGCCAGTATCTAGCGGAGTAAAATCACGGTCTTCAAGTAAAATAGTGCTACCTCTTGGTGGAGATAGCACCCCGGTTGTACATGCACGAGAACCAGCCCTACCACACATAACCCAGACTCTCGGAGATTGTACCCCTACTGTGATGGACAGAGAACTAGCTTCACCCAATCTAATCCCAACCCCAGCAAATAGTAACCCAATTCTTATTGACACATCACCATCTCCACCACAGAGCTCCCAAACAAGAGCAGTTAGTAAGGCAGCTCCAGTGCCCAAAGGGCCAGTACTACCATGGCGAACCCCAACTCCAGTAGTTAGTACACCGATTCCTGTGGAGGAAGCACAACCAGCCAGTCGTAGTTTAGCATCTATCACATTTGATGTTGTTAAATCCTGTGTGTGTATCTTCCAATCTTGGAAATATTATACTGAAGATGAAGGAAAATGCCAGTTGCAGGTTTTTGTCCAGGAGTTATGTGTAAGTAATGTTATTCATGGCAATTACTTTGCTTTGTCCCATACATTCTACCTCCATGATGGTTATAATACAACAAATTTTCCCATTTTTCTCTATAGAGAAGGACTGATTTGGAAACTCAAGATGAGGGAACCTGTGCTAATACCTTTGCTATCTTCAAGAATGCTTGGTGGTAGTATCGGAATTACCTGAAGAAAACGTACTTCACTGGCAAAGAAACTCATCAAATTCCCTTACGTTCTCCTGAGACACATTTACTGGACGATGACTGGGAACGCCTTGTTTTGTACTGGTCCCGAACCAAGAATGTGGTAAGGTCAATGAGCTCATTTTCTATTTTGAAGTACTATATTCTTGCATCTTACTGTACTCTGTTCATGTAGAACAAGTTCTTAAACCTGAAGAACAACTGTTCTAATTTAAGATTCCATTGCTATCGTGCATACTGCTTTGCTCTTGTATCACTGTATTTACTCATACAAACTTAATTTTTAAATTGAAGGATCCAATCGAAACTCCAATGGCACAGCAGGTATGTTCACGCATGTTTCTTTAACAGGTTTGCTCTTATCAATAGCTCTGCTGATTTCAATTTCAACTATGTATACAATTGACTTCTCATATCATGCACATTACTAGCATCGCAACAGAGCCAATAGTGTTGTTGTACATGTAGACCCGTGGTACCCATTTGAAATCTTGTTGTGCCGTGTAGTTTCCCACGCTTTGTATTCTTTCACTGCTGCTTTGTCTTGAACTGATATGATTTGAACAGTGTCTCTATTTTGATTTGGCAAGACAATGCAGTGACCATAGGACATAGATATATGTTTGTTTGATGCTTTTCTTATGTACTAGTACTTGGCAATAGAAGACTTGGTAGATTAATATTGTCCACCTTACTAATGATCTGGTTCACCGAAATGAGTTTCATATACTAGTACATGCTAAACCTGTTATGTGTCTGCTTGTTTTTTCTTTTAGAATGCTGACCGAATATTGGGGAAGAGTGCCTTATTAACAATGGTAAAGGAAGTAATGCAGATAAGGTTCAGGATAGTGAGACATCCTTGATGCTCTCCAACAAAGCTGATAAAACAGCTAAGGAAGACTATCTTGAAGACAGTGAGACAACCCCAAAGTCCTGCCTTGGTTTAGTGTTCGAGTTACTGGCCACTACCACTTGCACAAGCTATTCAAACTCAGTATCAGAATCAGTTCGGTTTGTTGAGTCTCAACTATGCTACCCCAAAAGTATAGGGGATCGCAACAGTTTTCGAGGGTAAGTATTTAACCCAAATTTATAGATTCGACACAAGGGGAGATAAAGAATATTTGAAGGTATTAGCAGCTGAGTTATCAATTCAACCACACCTGGAGATTAATTATTTGCAGCAAAGTGATCAGTAGCAAAGTAGTTTGATAGTTTTGATAATAGTGACAGCAGCAACGGTAACAGTAACAGTGATAGCAGTAATTTGTACCAAGTGTAACACTGATGATAGCAATAGTAACGCAGCAAGATCAATAAGGATAAATTCGTATGCATTGGATCGGTGACTTGTTGGATGATATTCATCATGTGACAGTTATAACCTAGGGCGATACGGCACTAGCTCCAGTTCATCGATATAATGTAGGCATGTATTCCGTAAATAGTCATACGTGCTTTATAAAAGAACTTGCATGACATCTTTTGTCCTACCCTCCCGTGGCAGCCGGGTCCATATTGGAAACTAAGGGGTATTAAGGCCTCCTTTTAATAGAGAACCGGAACAAAGCATTAACACATAGTGAATACAAGAACTCCTCAAACTACGGTCATCACCGAGAGTGGGCCCGGTTGTTGTCACTCCGGGGTTGTCGGATCATAACCGTAGTAGGTGACTATAATTTGCACGATTGGGTCTAAAACATGAATATAATGATGAATTCATAAACGGTTCAGATCTGAGTTCATGGCACCCGGGCCCAAAGTGACAAGCATTAAGCATGGCAAAGTCATAGCAACATCAATCTAAGAACATAGTGGATACTAGGGATCGAGCCCGAACAAAACTAACTCGATTACATGATGAATCTCATCCAACTCCTCACCAACCAGCGAGCCTACAAAGTAATTACTCACTCCCGGTGTGGAGCCTCATGGAATTGGCGGTGGAGAAGGGTTGGTGATGACGAAGAACAAAGACCCCCCTCTCCGGAGCCCCAAACGAACTCCAGATCTGCCCTCCCGAGGAAGAACAGGGCTTGGCGGCAGCTCCGTCTCATGGATCGCGATAATTCTTTCTCCCTGATTTTATCTAGAAATATGTGATTTTATAGTATCAGGGGGTCGTCAGCGGGGCCACCAGGTGGGTACATGTAACGCCCACGATGCGGCTATATCTCCCACGTGTCGAGGCACGACTTAGAGGCATAACCGCATAGTGGTTTTGTCGCAAGAAGGGTCATCTTCACACAATCCCATGTAATGAACAAGAATGGGATAAAGAGTTGGCTTACAATCGCCACTTCACACAAAACATAAATATATCTCATACATCATCCAAAATACAAACATATAGACCGAGTACGGTCAAAATCCAGATGAAAATAAGACAACCCCAAATGCTAGATCCCCGATCGTCCCAACTGGGCTCCACTACTGATCATCAGGAAAAGACACATAGTAACGGCCACGTTCCTCGTCGAACTCCCACTAGAGATCGACGCCAACATCTGCACTGGCATCGTCGGCACCTGCAACTGTTTTGGTAGAATCTGTGAGTCACGGGGACTCAGCAATCTCACACCCGCGAGATCAAGACTATTTAAGCTTGTAGGAAAGGATGGTGTAGTGAGGTGGAGCTGCAGCGGCAAAAGCATATATGGTGGCTAACTTGCGCAAATGAGAGCGAGAAGAGAAGCAACGGAACGGTCGTTATTTAACAATGACCAAGAAGTGATCCTGAACACCTACTTACGTCATACATAACTCAGACCGTGTTCACCTCCCGGACTCCGCCGAGAAGAGACCATCACGGCTACACATGCAGTTGATGTATTTTAATTGGGTCATCTGACAAGTTCTCTACAACCGGACATTAACAAATTCCCATATGCCTCATAACCACGGGCACGACTTTCGAAAGATAATACCCTGCAGGGGTGTCCCAACATAGCCCATCATAAGCTCTCACGGTCAACGAAGGATAAACCTTCTCCCATAAAAAAACCCGATCAGTCTCGGAATCCCGGTTTACAAGACATCTCGACAATGGTAAAACAAGACCAGCAAAGCCGCCCGAATGTGCCGACAAATCCCGATAGGAGCTGCACATATCTCGTTCTCAGGGCACACCGGATAAGTCAAGATACGAGTAAAACCAGACCTCGAGTTTCCCCGAGGTGGCCCCGCAGGCTGCTCGGTTCGGACCAACACTCGAAGGAGCACTGGCCCGGGGGGGGGGGTTAAAATAAGATGACCCTCGGGCTCGCGAAAACCCGGGGGAAAAAGGCTTAGATGGCAAATGGTAAAACCAAGGTTGGGCCTTGCTGGAGGAGTTTTATTCAAGGCGAACTGTCAAGGGGGTCCCATAAATCACCCGACCATGTAAGGAACGCAAACTCAAGGAACATAATCCCGGTATATCAGTAACTAGGGCGGCAAGAGTGGAACAAAATACCAGGCATAAGGCCGAGCCTTCCACCCTTTACCAAATATATAGATGCATTAATTAAATAAGAGATATTGTGATATCCCAACATATCCATGTTCCGACATGGAACAAACTTCAACTTCACCTGCAACTAGCAACGCTATAAGAGGGGCTGAGCAAAAGCGGTAACTTAGCCAAACAATGGTTTGCTAGGAAAGGATGGTTAGAGGCTGACATGGCAATATGGGAGACATGATATAGCAAGTGATAGGTAGCGGAGCATGGCAATAGAGCGAACAACTAGCAAAGCAAAGATAGAAGTGATTTCGAGGGGTGGTCATCTTGCCTGCAAGGTTCTCAGAGTTGTCGAAAGCTTGATCCTCGTAAGCGTACTCGACAGGTTCCTGGTTCACGAACTCGTCTCCCGGCTCTACCCAAGACAAGAACATAAACAAACGGAACCACAATCAACAACGAGAAATGCGCAAGCAACATGATGCAAAAAATGTATGATATGCAAGATATGATATGCGATGCATATGCGTGCTCCGGAAGGAAAATGATGAACATGGCAGTAACTTGGCAAACCAAGCATGCCACTGGAAAGATGAGATGATTTCGGTCGAAATCGATATAAAGATCACCGGAAACGGATGCACGGTTTGCAAATGGCAAGCAAAACAAGAATGACACGAATCTGCGATAAACAGCAAGATAGCACATAAAATGCAACAAGCAACAATGCTACGGCACCCCAACATAGCAACAAAGCACATGGCAGTAATCTACAGGAGATGCTTGACAAAAGATGAACACTGAGATACGGCTAGATCACAACATATCAAGCTCAAACAAGCATGAAAAAAATGCAAAAGATAACAGGATCACAGACTTGGTACAAAACTGGGCATGGCAGTAAACAGCATCAGGTAGCAATGTTCGGAGCACGAAATCAGCATTCTACAGGAACTTAACATAGCAAAGCAAGGCATGGAAGAGTTTCACTAAAAGCACATGACAAAAGTCCCTTACTGACCATAAGCCAAAAAGGACCAGAAGATATGATGGCAAGCATGTAAACATAGCAAGTTTCGTTATCAGGTTTCAGACTTAGCAGAAAACAGAGCATGGCAGAAATATTAATATGTAGGCCTCTTTGTGAGCTTGATGCACTCACTACAGAGCAATGCATGACAAACCAAGCATACCTACAGAAAGATGGCATGTTTATGAAGCTAACAATGGCAAGAACAATAGCATAGCATGTATGGATCAACTACAATAAGCTTGGCAAAATGCATATCATGTTAAGAATCTGCCAGAAATATATTATAGCAAAAGTAGAGGAAGATTGAGTCATTCTATGGCACTCCATAAATGCAAACAATTGCAGGAATGGATCAATTACAGCTATAGCTACAAAACATCCTTACTGCACATCTCCAAAATATGCATGGATCTCTCTGTGGAATCAAGTTTACATGGCAACAAAATTACAGCAGACGAGGACTCGGAGAAATCACCAAGTCCCTGAAATCGGAAATATTACGGGGCCTACTTTGCATGCTTGTGCTAGTCACCACAAAGATCACAAAAATACATGGAGTACACCACTGGAAAGATGGCATGGCATACTTCAAAACACATGTAGAGGTCATGCCCAAAAGATGCACAGATTAAATGATACAAAAATAACAAATCTCCAAGTTCTGATAAGAACCAGAGAATAACAGCAACTAGCCCTCTTTCAACAGAGATTTGGGCATCAAGATGACCTCTAATGAACATGGTGCAATTGAACAAAATGAAGAGCATCACGAGGCGAACAATTTGATATATTACACGCACGAATCGGAGCTACATGTACGGAGTTATGGAGCTATGAACATGGCAAGATGCTGAGAAAAATCCAACACAGAAATATTTCAGGGGGGTTCGGGTCAACCTTCGTTGACCGGATCTGGATCGGGAGCAACAGGAGCTCGAGCTCGCCGGCTCGGCTCCGGTGATGCTCGCCGGCGACGGGAGGGGAACGAGGAGGCGGGGCGGCGGCCGGAGGGAGGAGGAGGCGAGGTGGCGGCGCCGGTCGCCGGAGTGGAGAGGTGGCCGCGGCGGCGGATGGCACCGGCGGCGGGGCGGCACCGCCGCGA
>NC_057805.1:181397534-181420143 GCF_018294505.1 Triticum aestivum | reverse complement strand
GCGGACGCGTCCGGCGACGCGGAGGGAAAATATCTAGGGTTGGACTGCAGATGTATTTCGGGATGCTCACTTATTTATAGGTAGAGGGAGCTAGGAGGCTTCAAATGAGGTGCGGTTTTCGCCCACACGATCGTGATCGAACGACCTAGAGCATGGAAGAGTGTTTGGTGGGTTTTGGGCTGGTTTTTGAGGGGGTTTTTTCTGGACACTCAAATGGACTTTGCGGATGCCCGGTTAACCGTTGGAGTACCAAACGACCTCCAAATGGAACGAAACTTGACCGGTGGTCTCTGGGTGGTATATTAAGGCCACTTGACAAGCCTCGGTCCATTCCGAGAAAGTTTGACATACGCACACGAAAGAAAACAAGAGGGGTGCACCAGAGGAGATAGGAGCGCCGGATTGGAAAACGGACAACGGGGAAAATGCTCGGATGCATGAGACGAACACGTATGCAAATGCAATGCACATGATGACATGATATGAAAATGCATGACATGACAAAATACAAAATGAAAGACAAAACCCGACAACGGAGGGAAAATCATAACACATAGCCGGAAATGGGAAGAGTCGGAGTTACAAATATGGCAAGTTACATCCGGGGTGTTACAACACTCCACCACTACGAGAGGATCTCGTCCCGAGATCTAGGACTGAAAGAACTCCGGATATTCGGAACGAAGATGGTCCTCGCGTTCCCAGGTGGCTTCCCGGTCGGAATGGTGCGACCACTTCACTTTCAGGAATTTGATTGACTTATTGCGAGTCTTGCGTTCAGTTTCTTCAAAAATAGCAACGGGGTGCTCATGATAAGACAAATCTTCTTGGAGGTCAATCTCTTCGAAGTTGATAGTGCGCTCAGGCGTCTTGAAGCACTTGCGGAGCTGTGACACGTGGAACACATCGTGCATGTTCGCGAAGTTGGAAGGAAGCTCAAGTTGATAGGCGAGGTCGCCTCTTTTGCCAATGATCTTGAAAGGACCCACGTATCTAGGGGCAAGCTTCCCTTTGATACCGAAGCGACGAGTGCCTTTCATTGGAGAGACGCGGAGGTAGACATGGTCTCCGATCTCGAAAGCCAAATCACGATGCTTACTATCATAGTAACTTCTGGCGCGATTGCGCGGCTTTGAGATTATCACGGATGACTTTACACATTTCTTCAGCTTCAGTGATTAAGTCATTGCCAAGAAGTTGGCGTTCACCAGTCTCTGACCAATTGAGAGGAGTATGGCACTTTTTTCCATAGAGAATCTCGAATGGGGCCTTGCCCGAACTCGCTTGGAAGCTGTTGTTGTAGGAGAATTCAGCATAAGGAAGACAATCTTCCCATTTCATGCCAAAGGAAATAACACAAGCCCTGAGCATATCTTCAAGAATTTGATTGACTCGCTCGACTTGGCCACTAGTTTGAGGATGGAAAGCTGTGCTGAAGCGAATGTTAGTGCCCATGGCCTTCTGGAAGGAGTCCCAGAACTTAGAGGTGAAGATGCTTCCACGATCTGAAGAAATCGATTGTGGAATGCCGTGCAAGGAGAAAATTTTGGAGGTTGTCGTGGAATTGTCACGGCAGATGTCCTTGAGCTAGGACTTAGTCGTGGAGCCATCGCAACTAGGAAGCTTGAAGGGGTTATACGGGACAAGAAACACGAGGGTTTATACTGATTCGGCCCCTTACGGTGAAGGTAAAAGCCTACATCCAGTTCGAGGTGTTATTGATTAGGGTTACGATCACCAGGGAGCTAAACAGCTATGCCTGGCTCTCGATGAGGTTGTCGTCGCCCCTAACCCGCTGCCGGGTCGTCCCTTTATATAGGGAGGCTGACGCCCAGCGGCCCTTAGAGTCCCGGCCGGCTCATAAGAGTGTCAGGCTCGGACTCTAAACAATACTTGCCTTACACTACAAGTCTACTATAACAATAAAGATTGTACTACGGGCTTTAAGCCATGTCCGGGTCTCAGCCCATCTCTGGCCCATTATCTTGAAACTTAGCTCCGGGCTTCTGTCAATGACCCTTAGTGTAACCCGGCCCTCCTGGCGGGTGACTCCCAGGTCTATATCCTCAACATTAGGCCCCAGATTGACTTGAGCCGGCTCGTGTCAATCTTCAACTCTACCGACAGAAGAAATCTCCGGCTTACCGTTCGTGTGAAGGCCATAACCCGGTGTGACGTCATTCTCCGGACTCCGGATAATCCGCCGTGACGTCATCCTCCATTAAGTCCGTTTTTTACTCCGCCAGATCCGCAACGGATCTTTGCTGTTACTGTCTTTCCGAAAATCGAGGCGCCGTGAGGGGGAGATAACCACGCCGTGGTCTCCTTGAATATCGCGCCCACTTATGACTTGCCTTATAAATAGGCCGGCCCGGCACTCTCTTCTCACGTTCTCCTTCTTCTTCCTCGCGCTGTCGTTCCTCTGCCCGAGCTTCTGCCGCCGCCGCCGCCGTCGTGCCCCTGATCTTCATCGACCCGGCCGCTGCATCACCCTGACCCGGACCAGATAACGGCGGCGACCTTCGCTCTTCCTCAACTCCGGTGAGTCTTCCCTGCCTTGCTAGAACCAATCTGTGGTAGGGTTCATCTTGTGTTCTTCGCGTTCTTCACCATTGCCGCAAGTTTCAGTAACCCCTGTAGTCACTGCCCCCGTTGATCTTAACTCTTCGTAGAACCTTTGCAGTAAATGTTCGTGATCCATTCCATCTGCAAAAAATCCTCTTTTTACTGCTTAAAGACCATGTTCCACCTTAAGAACTTCTCCTGTTTCTGTTTCTTTAGGTCTAGAAAATTTTCATCTTGCCCGATCATTTTGATCCGAAAAAGTTACTGTAATATATGAAATCTGTTTTACCACACTTAGTAAAAACTGCAGCCCTTGAATCTTGGCGGCTTATGTTTCCGACTTAAAGAAAACACGCGCCGTAGAACTTTCCGGTTTAAAGAGAACCATGCTCTGTAGTATCTTCCGACTTAACCGCAGTAAGCCGTAGATGACCAACTCATCCTGAATGCCCCGACGGCTTAGATAACCCACCGTATCAATACATACCATTAGTCCCCTTCATAAGCCGTCATTGTAGTTTGAATGATAAACTCCGGCTTATAATTAACCCGGACACCTTCTTCTTTATCATAGATCACCAACCGTCACCATGCCTCCCAAAGCTCCCATCACTTGCAACTGGATGAGATCCAACGTCACTGATGAGACCCTGGCCAACTTCGTTAAGTCCGGATATCTGCCCAGGAAGGAAGTGATGTCCTACCGTGCCCCTGATCCGTCCGAAGAAAGACCACAACCGAGGGAGGGGGAGGTAGTGATCTTTGCGGACCATATGAACCGGGGCTTTGCACCGCCCGGCTCAAAATTCTTCCGGGATGTGCTCAACTTCTTTGACCTTCGACCTCAGGACATAGGACCCAATTCCATATCCAACATCTGCAACTTCCAAGTCTTTTGTGAAGTATATCTTGGAGAAGAGCTGAGTCTACTGCTCTTCAGAGAGCTGTTTTATTTGAACCGCCAAAATGAGTGTGCCAACGGGCCAAGTCTAGAGTTAGGCGGCATCTCCATCCAGCGACGTAGGGACTGTCTGTTCCCTTACGCAGAGCCGCCGAGCCACCCTAAGGACTGGAATATGACTTGGTTCTACTGCCAAGATACATCCCCGGCTGACGAGAATCCACTGCCCGGCTTTCGCCCAACACGCCTGGAGCCGACTCACCCGTTATCCGACAAACTTACTGCCGCGAAACGCCAACCTTTGCTTCCAACGATCAACAAGATCAAGGCCCTGCTAGGCAATGGTCTGAACGGAATTGATCTGGTCCGGGTCTGGATATCATGGCGGGTGATCCCATTGAGCCGCCGCCCCGGCTTAATGTGTGAGTACACCGGGCGAAAGGATGACCCGCAGAGGCACAGTCGCAATGATCTTCCAGAAGACGTTGCGGAAGAAGAGACCAAGGCTCTGTTAAACGAGAGCCTGGCAGACTGTGGAAGAACTGGGCTAGCCCCGTTCTGCATGACCAATCCAGCCCCAGCGGTAAGCCTCTGACTTTAACCTTTCCATTTTTACCTGTCATCTTACTAAGAACTCATTACTGTATTTTTCAGGCTGATGATAAATTCTGGCGGGTCAAGTATGACCATGAGGTGGCCAAGAAGGCCAGGAAGGCGAAGAAAGCCGCCAAGAGAGCCGCCCCTCGCAAAAAGGGAAACAAACCCACTGCTTCGGAGCTGCTGCAATTAAGCGATAGCTCCGAGTCAGAGGTAACCCTTAAACCTTTAAACTCTTGTCGTATTTACTGGTTGTTGCTGTCCACTTTACCATCATTTTGCTTATTGACAGGATGACACCGGCGCCAGTAACCCGGTGATTGAAGAGGTAACATTACTCCCCTCCGACTCGGAGCCTTTGCCACGGCTGAAAGTCCGAAGGGTAACACGGAAAGTAAGCTTTTCTCATCCATTAGCTCATCAAGACCCTCAATTTCTTTTGAAGCAGCAGGTTCACGAAAGCCGGCGTCTCACCCGGGCCCGCAAGGACACCGACCTCTCCGCCGGGTTACCCGACGCGACAAAGAAACGTCGCACCGAGGTCTTTTCTCACTTGTACCCTTTTCATCCGTTGGCGGGTGTTATCCGTCAACCACTTAATTCTTCTGACTCCAATTATCAGGAGACCTCCCCCTCTTCGGGTGACTCCCTGCAATCAAGTCTGCCGGCCTTCAAGACTGCACCCGGGTAATAACAATCACCTTATATTATCTGTCTGTATTTACTCTTTGTATGCCTAACACTTCTGTCTTTTCAGTGCCCAGGCAAAGCTCACCAAAAGAACAAAGAAGACCAGGTCAGCCGGAGTGCCGGACTTGCCTGAGCCGGAGACGACGGCTCAAGATCCGCCAGCCGCCTCCGAGGCCACCATTCCCATGGATACGGCGCCTGAAGCCCCTGCCCCGACCACCAAGACAACGACCGAAGCGTCAGCTAATCCGGAGGCGTCCGGCTCAGCCCCACCAGCTAACGACCCGGACGTGGTAATTGCCCGGACGGAGTATGTTGAGCCGAGGAGGCCGATCGCACTGGCCACATGCTCCGCGAAGGGGGAGTTGCTGCAACCCCATCGGGTGAATCTGGATCTCTCCAGCTACACCGATTTAAGCATTGGAGAGCTTGTCTCAGGCTACATCAGCCAAGTTCACAAGAGCCGAGACGCCGAGATCGCCATGGTCAACCAGATCCAACAGAAATCTGAGGTAACCTTCTGCTGTTTTCTTATTTCTGCATAGTGATCCTTGTCATCCTAGCCCCCAAGTCTAGCACTTATACTTGAATATGTTGTAGACTTAGATTCCGGCTTACTGAACTGAGCCGGCCGTACATAGATAGATACGTTCAATATGCATTAGCCCCCAAGTGCCAAGTGCCTTTGCTTGGAAAGCGCTTGGGACTTTATAGAATGACTGTCAATAACCCGGAAATATATGCAGGCTGTTGGCAAGAAATTAGAGTCGGACCTGGCGGATCTCAAGAGCCGGTTAAAGACTCAAGAGATGGAGACCCGGAAGGCGAATGCCAAGTTTGTCTCCAGCATCGCCGCTCAGGAGAAATTGAAGACTGAATTCGACGCTGAGCGGAAGGCCTGGGCTGAGGAGAAAGCCGCACTGATGACCCGGGCGGAACAGGCGGAGAAGGCACTCTCTGAAAAAACCGCCGAACTCTCCAGCCTAAAGCGCCAAGTGTTCCAAATGGTAGCTGCCATCTTCGGTAAGTCGCCTCACCGGCTTTCATTCATGTTAGAATGTTTACATCTCCTGATTCATCCTTGTCACCGGGTCATCTGATGTTGTTAAACAGGTTCCAGAAGCGCCAACTTGAACCAGAGCGTGGTCACCAAGCTAAAGGCCGTGTACACCCTGGTGGAACAACTCTACACCGGGTCACAGCGCGCTTTAGCTGTGGTGGCCCTATCCAACGAGGTGCCAACCCATCTGACCGAAGTCCTGCGCCGGCTTGCTGTTCTGCCACAGCGGATCCAGGAGCTACACCGAGCCTCCGCAAGATCCGGAGCAATTGCCGCGCTGAGCCGGGCCAAAGCATTCCTGCCGGAGCTAGACCCGGCAGACATCGCACTGGGCTACCCGAGCTTGAAGGAAGACGGCTCTACCTTCGACCAGAAGGACTTCGCGGCGTGCGTTAGGCTGTACGCCCGGTGGCCACCATCATCGGGAACGACACCGACTTAACCAAGTATCAGCCGGGGTACAACGCGGAGAATCAGAGGATTCCAACCCCTCGCTATGAAGCTCTTAGTCTGATTCCTCTGGCTCGTCAGCACACCTTCGCCCCCGAGATTGACCCGGCCGGGTTAATTGACGAAGAAGCCCAGTTCGAAGCTCTCAGCGGCATCGACTGGAAGTCGTCAACCTTCGAGGTCTTGGGATCAAACGGAGCAGAAGACGAGCCGGGGACTTCAACCCAGCAGGCATCGTAAAGCGGCTGGCGGTTCACCGAACAACGCTCCAACCTTGAGACTTGAAGAATTTTGTAATAGACTAGGTGCAACATTTTATCTCTGCCGTGCCATCGTGCACGTAATGAATGCTGGAAACTCTTGAAATTATCCTTTGTGTTCCTCCGGGTCGTAATTATCCCTTTGTCCTTCTCAACCTTAAAAAGTACCTTTAAGTATCTGCATAGAAAGGCAAATCACAAGTCGCAAGGCGGCTTATCGCCCTGAGAATCAGGTGTTTGAGATGGATAACCCGGAATACAAACCAAAAAGACTGGTCCTCAACTATATTCTGAACACAGTCGTGATAACACACTCAACAGCCTGTAAGCATACTTCCGGGTTAAATAACCCGGGTAGCACGGTTGGTATCTTAACTCGAATTTACTTGTCTTGATGACATCCATGATGCTCAACTAACAAGATAAACCAAAATTAAGCCGGCAAGTGAAACCCGGCCATGCACACGTTGTCATAATCAGAGGAGACTTTGCGATAAATCGGAACTTAGGGGCTTCTAGTTCGAATACGACCAGAGACCCGGCCCGAAAGGGGTTTAAGCCAAGATTCGGATACGATCATATAGCCCCCAATGGGTGCGGCGATGCCAATCAAGAGGGTACCGACAGCTATGTTCTCTTGGGTTCGAATACGACCCGTGTTTGAAGAGGAAGCCCCCAAGTGATTCTGAAAATTGTTTAACGACGCTGATTCGAATACGATCCACGTCGGTTCTCAGAGGGGTTACACTATGATTCAAATATGACCAAAGGCAACCTCCCAATGAGCTCAGCACTTTGCCAATCAAAAGGGTATCGACAGCTATGTTCTCTTTGGTTCGAATACGACCCATGTTTGAACAGGAAGCCCCCCAGTGATCTTACTGCTTACGGCTAGACTCGAATGCGATCATAAGCCGGATCCCCCTTTCAAATTAGTATGACACGTATATTTGGAGGAGAAAAAAGGACAGAGGTCCTGCTTTATTGCTTATCATAATATATACATGGCTGAGATAAATATATACACCACAAGAGCCGGTAGCTCAAGTGTAGTAAGGCCGAAGCTGAGCTATGTTCCACGGCCGACGGGTCTCCTCCTCAGATTTACGCGAGTCTTTATGCTCCCGGATATCAATGAGGTAATATAACCCGTTGTGCAAGTTCTTACTGACCACAAAAGGCCCTTCCCAAGGTGGGGATAACTTGTGTGCATCTGTTTGATCCTGGATGAGCCGGAGCACCAGGTCGCCTTCCTGAAAGACCCGTGATTTGACCCGGCAGCTATGATAACGGCGCAGGTCTTGTTGGTAAATCGCTGAACGAGCGGCTGCCACATCACGCTGTTCGTCCAACAAGTCCAGAGCATCTTGGCGCGCATGTTCATTATCCGTCTCAACATAAGCCGCCACACGAGGTGAATCATGACGGATGTCGCTGGGGAGAACCGCTTCTGCTCCATAAACCATGAAGAAAAGCGTGAAGCCTGTAGACCTGTTAGGAGTAGTGTTGATGCTCCATAAAACAGAGGGCAATTCCTCCACCCAACAACCCGGCGTCCGTTGCAAAGGGACCAAAAGCCGGGGTTTGATGCCCTTCAGAATCTCCTGGTTAGCTCTCTCAGCTTGACCATTAGACTGGGGATGAGCTACTGAAGAAACATCAAGCCGGATATGCTCTCGTTGACAAAAGTCCTCCATAGCGCCTTTGGACAGATTAGTGCCATTGTCTGTTATGATGCTGTGCGGAAAGCCGAAGCGGAAGATCACCTTTTTCATAAATTGAACCGCCGTGGCTGCATCACACTTGCTAACTGGCTCAGCTTCCACCCACTTCGTGAACTTGTCCACTGCCACCAAGAGGTGGGTCTTCTTATCCTTGGACCGTTTAAAAGGCCCAACCATATCAAGCCCCCAGACCGCAAAGGGCCAGGCGATTGGAATCATCCTCAACTCCTGAGCCGGCACATGAGCCCGTCGTGAGAACCTTTGGCAGCCATCACATTTACTGACCAAGTCCTCTGCATCAGCGTGAGCCGTCAGCCAGTAAAAACCATGACGGAAAGCCTTGGCCACAAGAGATTTTGAACCGGCATGATGGCCACAATCCCCTTCATGGATCTCGCGCAAGATCTCTTGACCTTCCTCAGGGGAGATACAACGCTGAAATGCCCCTGAAACACTGCGATGATACAACTCGCCATCGATAACAATCATTGACTTAGCCCGCCGGGTTATTTGCCTGGCCAGAATTTCCTCTTCAGGCAATTCTCCCCGGGTTATATAAGCCAGATATGGCATTGTCCAGTCTGGTATGACATGAAGAGCTGCCACCAGTTGCGCCTCCGGGTCAGGGACGGCCAAATCTGCTTCTGTAGGCAACTTGACCGAAGGATTATACAGGACATCCAGGAAAGTGTTAGGCGGCACCGGCTTTCGCTGAGAACCTAGCCGGCTTAACGCATCCGCCGCCTCGTTCCTCCGGCGATCAATATACTCCACTTGGTACCCCTGGAAGTGCCCAGCAATGGCATCAACCTCGCGGCGATAAGCCGCCATTAGAGGATCCTTAGAATCCCAGGTGCCTGATACTTGTTGAGCCACCAAGTCTGAGTCACCAAAGCACCTCACCCGGCTTAAGCTCATCTCCTTAGCCACCCGAAGACCGTGGAGCAAAGCCTCGTACTCAGCCGCATTGTTAGTGCAAGGAAACATCAACCGTAGCACATAATGGAATTTGTCACCTTTAGGGGAAGCCAAGACAACACCAGCTCCCGAGCCCTCCAGCTGCCTGGACCCATCAAAGTGAATAGTCCAATAAGTGTTATCCGGCTTTTGCTCAGGTACTTGCGACTCTGTCCAATCATTGATGAAATCTACCAAGGCCTGAGACTTAACAGCAGTGCGTGGCACATATTTAAGGTCATGGGGTCCAAGTTCTATAGCCCACTTAGCAATTCTCCCTGTAGCCTCTCTGTTCTGGATAATATCACCGAGAGGGGCGGAACTGACCACAGTGATGGGATGACCCTGAAAATAATGCTTAAGCTTCCGGCTCGCCATAAACACCCCATATACGAGCTTCTGCCAATGCGGATACCGCTGCTTGGACTCAATGAGCACCTCACTGACATAATAAACCGGCCGCTGAACCGGATGCTCCTTACCCGCCTCCTTGCGCTCCACCACAATAGCCACGCTGACGGCTCGTGCGTTTGCCGCCACATACAGTAGCAAGGGCTCCTTATCAACCGGAGCAGCAAGGACGGGGGGCTCCGCCAGTTGCTTTTTCAAATCCTCAAAAGCGGTATTAGCTGCATCATTCCAGACAAAGTTGTCAGTTTTCTTCATCAACTGATATAAGGGCATAGCCTTCTCACCAAAGCGGCTTATGAACCGGCTTAAAGCAGCGATGCGACCTGCCAAACGCTGAACATCGTTTATACATGCCGGCTTAGCTAGAGAAGTGATAGCTGTGATCTTCTCCGGGTTAGCTTCAATTCCTCTGTCAGAAACCAAGAAGCCCAATAGCTTGCCCGCAGGAACACCAAAAACACATTTGGCCGGGTTAAGCATCATCTTGTAGACCCGGAGATTATCGAAGGTTTCCCTTAAGTCATGTATCAGGGTTTCCTCCTTGATGGACTTAACCACAATATCGTCCACGTAAGCGTGAACATTGCGCCCGATCTGTTTATGGAGACAATTCTGTACACAACGCTGGTAAGTCGCCTGCGCACACTTGAGCCCAAAGGGCATAGAGACATAGCAGAAGGCTCCAAAGGGAGTGATGAACGCCGTCTTCTCCTGGTCCTTAACTGCCATCTTAATCTGATGATACCCGGAATAGGCATCCAAGAAACTTAAGCGTGCACAACCTGCCGTAGCATCAATGATCTGATCAATACGGGGGAGATCAAAAGGATCAGCCGGACACGCCTTGTTCAAGTCCGTGTAGTCCACACACATCCGCCAGGTGCCATTCTTCTTAAGTACAAGCACCGGGTTAGCCAACCACTCTGGGTGAAAAACCTCAACAATGAACCCGGCCGCCAAAAGCCGGGCCACTTCTTCACCAATAGCCTTCCGCCTCTCTTCGTTAAACCGTCGAAGGAACTGTCTGACCGGCTTAAATTTTGGATCAACATTGAGAGTGTGCTCAGCGAGTTCTCTGGGTACACCTGGCATGTCAGAAGGTTTCCATGCAAAGATGTCCCTATTCTCACGGATGAACTCGATGAGCGCGCCTTCCTATTTCGGGTCCAGATTCGCACTGATGCTGAACTACTGAGACGAGTCACCTGGAACAAAATCAACAAGTTTAGTCTCATCAGCTGATTTAAACTTCATTGCTGGTTCCTTCTCCGTGGTTGGCTTTTTCAGAGAGGTCATATCTGTTGGGTCGACATTGTCTTTATAAAATTTCAACTCTTCTGTGGCACAAACAGACTCTGCATAAGCCGCGTCACCTTCCTCACACTCCAGAGCCACTTTCCGGCTGCCGTGAACCGTAATGGTCCCGTTGTGACCCGGCATCTTGAGTTGTAAGTACACATAACACGGCCGTGCCATGAACTTGGCGTAAGCCGGCCGTCCAAATAAGGCGTGGTAAGGACTTCTTATCTTGACCACCTCAAAGGTCAACTTCTCCACCCTGTAGTTGTTCTCATCACCGAAGGCCACTTCCAGTTCGATCTTGCCGACTGGATAAGCCGATTTACCGGGTACCACACCATGGAAGATAGTATTTGACTGGCTGAGGTTCTTATCAACTAGTCCCATACGACGGAAAGTCTCATAATAGAGGATGTTGATGCTGCTGCCTCCATCCATGAGTACCTTTGTGAACTTATAGCCTCCCACTTGAGGAGCCACCACTAAGGCCAGGTGGCCCGGGTTATCCACCCGGGGAGGGTGATCCTCCCTACTCCACACTATGGGCTACTCCGACCACCGTAAGTAGCGTGGAACCGCCGGCTCAACAGCATTAACAGCCCTCTTGTGAAGCTTCTCGTCTCGTTTGCACAAACTAGTGGTGAACACGTGATACTGTCCACCGCTAAGCTGCTTTGGGTTGGTCTGATAGCCCCCCTGTTGCTGTTGATGACCCTGACCAGACTGTTGATTAAAGCCCCCTTGACCGTTCTGAGGACCGGAATTTGACCCGCCGCCCGGGCCATGGAAGCCGCCGGAGCCTGAGCCGCCACCCGGACCATTGTAGTTTTTAAAGGCCTTCATGATAGCACAATCCTTCCACAGATGAGTCGCTGGCTTCTCTCTAGAACCGTGTCTCGGACAAGGTTCATTCAACAGCTGTTCCAGAGAAGGTCCTGACCCGCCGCCTCGGGGAGGGGGCCTCCCCTTGCGTCGCTGGTTATTACCTTGAGAGTTGGTGTTGGCTACGAACTCTAGGCTGCCATCGGCCTTGTGCTTGCCTCCTCCTTGATTCCCCGGGTTAAACTGAGGACTCTTGCCATTGCCGTTCTTCTTTCCCTTCCCTGTTCTTTCATCATCTGAAGGGGGATCCTTGGTACCATCAGAATCGGCGTACTTGACAAGAGCCGCCATCAGTGTACCCATATCAGTATAGTCACGCTTAAGCCGCCCGAGTTTCATCTTTAGGGGCACAAAGCGACAGTTTTGTTCCAACATTAAGACTGCAGAGCCGGCATCCATCTTATCCGATGAATGTATGATCTCCTTGACCCGGCGAACCCAATGGGTCGTGGATTCACCCTCCTGCTGCTTACAGTTAGTCAGATCTACGATTGACATAGATTGCCTGCAGGTATCTTTGAAGTTTTGAATGAACCGGGCTTTCAGCTCAGCCCAAGACCCAATGGAGTTTGGCGGTAACCCTTTCAAGCACGTGCGGGCAGTTCCATCTAACATCATGGTGAAATATTTGGCCATGGCCGCCTCACTGACTTCCAGTAATTCCATAGCCATCTCATAACTCTCAATCCAGGATGCAGGCTGTAAGTCTGCTGTATAGTTAGGCACCTTCCTATGTCCTTTGAAGTCCTTGGGTAGACGTTCATTACGGATAGCTGGCACCAAACAAGGGACACCCCCGGTTCTGGTAGGGATACCCGCATCAACGGACGTCGCCGGATAAGCCGGGGGGGTCTGGTAAGCCGTCAATTGAGGCGCCTGCTCCGCCTCCTGGCGTGCTTGGTCTGCTATGTAGAAGGCTCCCTTATGAGCCGGGCCATGACCAGGGGGCGGGTCATGGTGTTGGACATTACTTGAGCCGGTCGACGAGACCATGTGCCGGCTGTAACTCGGGCTCTGCCCTGGACGAGGGGTTGAGTGGATCCTATCCCGGCTGTAGGAGTACGCCTCTTGTTGCGCCAGTGATGTATGAAGGAGTTCTCTGACCCGGCGGGTCTCAATAGCCGTCGGAGAGTCGCCGTCAACGGGCAGAGCTGCCAGCCGTGCCGCCGCGGCGACCATGTTCTCCAGCGGGTTATTATAATGGCCCGGGGGTATTGGCACATATTGAGGCGGGGCAGGGGGCACCTGGGGAGGCCCCATCACTCGTGGCTGAATAAGGGGTCCTGACCCGGGCGCAATGACTCCTGGTGGGTTACTGGATCCCGCACCCGGCGTGTTGAAGAGATTGCGCGGATCGTAAACCGGCGGGAGTCGAGACTGGGCCTTCTGATGCCTCCTTCTCATGACCTCGTTGGCCGCGTTTTGATCCATCGTGAGTTGGAAGGACTGCGCCTGAATCAACTGAGTCCGGGCGTCGAGAGCCGCCCGCTCTGCCGCCAGCCTGATCCCTTCTGCTGCAAGATCTTCTTTAGCTTTCCTCAGATCCAATTTTAACTGTGCCACCTCTGCATCATGCTGGGCTTGATCTGCCGGGTCAACTGTGGCAGTTAACAGGGCCGTCATCTTGTCCGTGAGATCCATCAGCACCTGAGCCGGGGAAGGCACTGGGTTTCCTGATCTGGCAACGGGGTCCTGAACAGGCTGCACGCCGGCCATAAAAACTCCAACCTGACTTGGCAGCTCAAAAAGGTCCGGAATACTGTCGCCATCGGAATAACTCATGAGCTTGCCATCTTGAAGTTGGTACAACGAGTTTGACTCATCAGCGGCCGATTCGCCGTCAGAGCCGGCGGCCGCCTCATCACCAGACCCGGATGGATCAGAGGCCCCTCCGTGGATGCATCCCACAAAAGCACGCCTTAAGGCAGGCCGGGCCCGGGCGGGTCGTGCGCGCTGAGCCGTTTCGATGAGATCGGCGCGGGGATCCGGCTCGGGGCCCGGCTCACCAATCTTGCCGATGAAGACATGAATTCCACCGAAGGGGACCCGGTACCCGTACTCCACTGAGCCGGCGTCGGGGCCCCAGTCCGCATCGTCGACGTAAAGCTTGCCGCGACGACTCTTGGTCATTCGGCCCACAGCGTATCCCTTGAGCCCTTCGAAGCTGCCCTTCAAGAACTCAAATCCACCGTGTGCGTGCCCCACGGTGGGCGCCAACTGTCGTGGAATTGTCACGGCAGATGTCCTTGAGCTAGGACTTAGTCGTGGAGCCATCGCAACTAGGAAGCTTGAAGGGGTTATACGGGACAAGAAACACGAGGGTTTATACTGGTTTGGCCCCTTACGGTGAAGGTAAAAGCCTACGTCCAGTTCGAGGTGTTATTGATTAGGGTTACGATCACCAGGGAGCTAAACAGCTATGCCCGGCTCTAGATGAGGTTGTCGTCGCCCCTAACCCGCTGCCGGGTCGTCCCTTTATATAGGGAGGCTGACACCCAGCGGCCCTTAGAGTCCCGGCCGGCTCATAAGAGTGTCCGGCTCGGACTCTAAACAATACTTGCCTTACACTACAAGTCTACTATAACAATAAAGATTGTACTACGGGCTTTAAGCCATGTCCGGGTCTCAGCCCATCTCTGGCCCATTATCTTGAAACTTAGCTCCGGGCTTCTGTCAATGACCCTTAGTGTAACCCGGCCCTCCTGGCGGGTGACTCCCAGGTCTATATCCTCAACAGAGGTGTATAGCTCTGCCAGCTGAGCTGCTGTGATGGATTCTTTGATTGGAAGGAAATGAGCCACTTTAGAAAGCTTGCCGATGACAACGAAGATAGCATCATTTCCGCGCTTGGACTTGGGAAATCCAGTCACGAAGTCCATTTCGATATGATCAAACTTCCATTCTGGGATAGCAAGAAGTTGGAGGAGATCAGCTGGTCGTTGGTGTTCTGCTTTCACTCTTCGACAGACATCACATTCATTCACGAATTGAGCAATTTCTCGCTTCATTCGAGTCCACCAATACAACTGCTTGAGGTCATGATACATCTTCGTACTTCCAGGATGAATGGACAGAAGAGAATTGTGCGCCTCGTTCATTATGACTTTCCTTAGATCACCTTTAGGAACCACAATCCGGTCCTCGAAGAATAAAGTGTCTCTGTCATCAATGCGATAGCACTTGTATTTGGAAAGACCCTTGTCGATACCACGTTTCACCTTCTTCACCATGGCATCAAGGAGTTGTGCCTCACGAATTTGATCTTCCAAAGTAGGAGATACTATGAGGTTGGCAAGAAAGCCTTGAGGAACAACTTGGAGATTCAGCTTGCGGAAAGCTTCACAAAGATCCGGTTGGAAAGGCTTGAGAATTAAGCTGTTGCAATAAGCCTTCCTGCTTAAAGCATCTGCAATGACATTGGCCTTGCCTGGAGTATATTCAATACTCGGATTGTACTCTTGAATCATTTCGACCCATCGAGTCTGCCTGAGGTTGAGGTTGGGCTGAGTGAAGATGTACTTGAGACTCTTGTGATCGGTGAAAATGTCCACTTGTCTTCCCAACAAGAGATGTCTCCACGTTATTGATGCATGGACAACTGCCGCCAACTCAAGATCGTGAGTGGGCTAGTTCTTCTCGTTGGGCTTCAACTTACGAAAGGTATAGGCCACACCTTTCTTCTCTTGCATTAACACAGCACCGAGACCTTGGAGAGAAGCATCACCGAAAAGTTCATACGGCTTGGATTCATCAGGAGGAGTCAAGACAGGAGCTGTGACTAGTTTCTCTTTGAGAGTGTTGAAAGCAACGTCACACTCAGGAGACCAGACATACTTCACATGCTTCTGGAGGAGATTGGAAAGAGGATTTGCAATCTTAGAGAAATTCTCAACAAATCTTCGGCAATAGCTTGCAAGACCAAGAAAACTGCGGAGCTGCTTGACATTCTGAGGAGGTTCCCAATCCACAATTACGGACACCTTCTCGGGGTTAACAGCGATGCCCTTGGCAGAGATGATGTGGCCAAGGAAAAGAACTTCATCGAGCCAAAACTCACATTTAGAGAACTTCGCATAGAATTGATACTCTCTGAGCTTGTCGAGCACCAATCGCAAATGTTTGGCATGATCCTGCTTATTCTTGGAGAAAACCAAGATATGATCGAGATACACCAGAACGAATTCATTGGTATAGGGGTTGAAGATGAAATTCATCGTCCGAGAGATCACTGGAGGAGCATTGACTAGGCCGAAAGACACGACAGTATATTCATAAGAACCAAAGCTCGTTCTGAATGCTGTCTTGGGAATATCTTCTTCACGAATGCGAATCTGATGATAACCCATACGAAGGTCAAGCTTCGAGAATACTTTAGCACCTTTGAGCTGCTCAAATAGCTCATTGATGTTGGGAAGTGGATACTTGTTCTTGATTGTCTTCTTGTTCAATGGACGGTAGTCGACACAAAGTCGGTCCGTGCCATCCTTCTTCTTGACAAAAAGAACACCACAACCCCATGGAGAAGAACTCGGTCTGATCAAACCCAGACGCTCTTGTTCATCGAGCTGTTTCTTCAATTCCTTCAGCTTGTTGGGTCCAAGCTTGTATGGACGCTTGCAAACGGGTTCAGTGCCAGGCTCTAGTTCGATAACGAACTCAACTGGCCGATGAGGAGGCATACCCGGAACCTCTTCTGGAAAGACATCTTGATACTCGCAAACGACTGGAATTTGAGAGATGGCATTCAATTCGCCCTTCTCATTGAGAGAGAAAAACCGAATGGTTTCATCACGAGCGGCATAAATAATCACATCCTCAGACGAGTGTGTCAATTGAATTTCCCTGGCAGGACAATCAAGTTGAGCCTTGTGCTTAGAAAGCCAAATATCCGAGTCACCAAGAACAATTGGAGAAGACTGGAATTTATAGTCGCCCATCTTGATGGAAACATCGGGAGCAACCAAACTAGAAGACAAAAGCTTACCCGGAGAAACAACTTGCATAACTTTGGATAAAATCTCTGTGTCAACATTGTGCTTCGATGCAAATGGGTATGACAAGAAAGAATGCGATGCACCAGTATCAAAAAGAACTTTTGCAGGAATATCATTAACTGAGAGATTACCCATTATCACATCAGTATATTCCTCCGCTTGAGCTGCATTCATCAAGTTCACCTTAGCAGACTATGGATTATGCTTGACCACTGCATTGCTGGAAGATCTGACAGGAGGAGGAGGAGGAAGGCGCCTTTGGTTGAAGCACTTGTTAGCATAGTGACCCTTCTGCTGACATTTGTTGCAAGTCACCTCTGAGAGTGGACGGTGATAAGGAGCATTGGACTTTGGAGCTTGATTCTGAGACTTGTTCTGATAGCCAGAGTTGGAAGAGTTGGAAGAACCATGGCCACCTTTGTTCTTCTGCTGGTAAGGCTGACGAAACGGAGGAGGAGGAGGCAACCAGAACTTCTGTTGCTTAGCTGTCACAAGTGAGGAAGAAGAAGACTGAACTGCGTCTCTGACTCTCTTCTTAGAAGCCTCACACTTGAGCTGAGCAGCCTCTTGCTTCAGTGCCATATTATAGAATTGATCGAACTGAGTAGGCTCAACAAGAACGAGAGCTAACTGCAGATCCTCTTTAAGGCCACCTCTGAAGTGATAGATCATGCTCTTTTCATCAGGAACGCCTTGTTTAGCGAAGCGAGCAAGTTTCTGAAACTGAATGTTGTATTGATACACAGACATGTTGCCTTGCTTGAGATTGCGGAACTCCTCACGCTTGCTCTCAACAACACTTTGTGGAATGTGGTGCGCTTTGAAGTCCCGACAGAAGTCAGTCCAAGTGATCACACGACCTCCTCTGGAATCTTTGTATTGTTGATACCAATCAGCAGCTTGGTCCTTGAGCTGGAAAGAAGCGAACTTGACATAGACCTCAGGCCTGACATTGCTACATTCAAAATGCTTGTTGATGTCCACGAGCCAATCATCGGCATCCGTGGCCTCGGCACAGTAGCTGAAAGACTTGGGCTGATTTGCGAGAAACTGGTTGAGAGTGGCAAAGTGAAACTGATTGTTGCCTTGACCTTGATTGCCTTGATTGCCTTGCCCTTGAGTACGTTCTTGCAAGAGTTGCAGAATCATCTGAGCATTGGTGTTGGTGGCTGCCATGATTGCTTGCCATGCCTCCGGAGGTGGAGGTGGTGGCGGAGGGTTCTGTTGACTCCCTTCATTGCGATCCGGATTCTGACGCGTTGGCGGAGCCATCCTGAAGAGGGTGACATCCGTTAGCATCTTGATAGACAAATAGATAAGTAGAATCAACGGATAGAAATTGCAACATATAGTCTTCACAATAAACATTCGAACGAAGATGAACGAATGAATTCCGTAGTAAATCATCACACTTCCATAAGTTGAGAAGCCACTTAGAAAAAGATATGGAATCAACATATGAATTCGAAGCAACTCGAATACCACAATACAAAATAAAACAAAGTATTGGCTTGCAGAATAAGCCGGAACAAACATATGATAGAGGTTTCGTCCGAAGTTTTCGTGGTGGGGCCCACACGGGCTCAGTCGTACAGCACCATCATGTACAAGGCTGTGAACATGACATACGAAGCGTCCCCGAGTCGGCATAGCCATGGACTCTTTAAGACACTACGAGACCACTGTAAAATCAACCGTGGAAAGGCGGACCACTAGACGTCAAACCCCAATCTCATATCATGCATCTGTCGGAAAGATATCCTAAGGCTACTTGAATTCCCACTTATAAACTCCCGAAACTTTCTGGTTATGCAATCTGGTGTAGGGGATACAGGGGACACAATATATATCACCCAAACTAGCAATCCCTAGATCCAGCTGTATCCATCCGTCAACACATAACCAAGAAACCTTCGGAAATCGTTTACCTCAACCTTCGAAAAACATCCGTTATACAAGTTATGGCAATACTCCCGAACTCCCGCCCCAGTACTGGGTGGCGTCGAGGTGATCTCACCAACAACTGCATAAAAGAGATTTCGATGTCGGCGAAGCTCAGGTATTCCAGAACTGCAACGATAAAATTGTGATGACAACACCTCGGAGCTCAACTCCCCGGGACACTGCCACAACCCCTAAATGTCAGGAGGCACCAAGAACAATGTTCTCGTCACAAAACCATCGGAACGATTCCAAGATACCCGCGTGATCCTAAATTTTTTTTAGTGAAATTTGAGGAGAGAATAGTCAAAACTTCTACGTCAGGAGACCTCACCAGAGCGACGAAGAGACTGAGGAGTAAAAAGAATCCTACTCTCCGATATATATAATCCTAAGACTCAAAACATTTTTGTTCTAGACTCAACAACGCCAGCGATTCGATCAAGCAGGGGGCTCCTAAGTCGGGGATGGCTCTGATTACCAACTTGTAACGCCCATGATGCGGCTATATCTCCCACGTGTCGAGGCACAACTTAGAGGCATAACCGCATAGTGGTTTCGTCGCAGGAAGGGTCATCTTCACACAATCCCATGTAATGAACAAGAATGGGATAAAGAGATGGCTTACAATCGCCACTTCACACAAAACATAAATATATCTCATACATCATCCAAAATACAAACATATAGACCGACTACGGTCAAAATCCAGATGAAAATAAGACAACCCCAAATGCTAGATCCCCGATCGTCCCAAATGGGCTCCACTACTGATCATCAGGAAAAGACACATAGTAACGGCCACGTTCCTCGTCGAACTCCCACTTGAGATCGACGCCATCATCTGCACTGGCATCATCGGCACCTGCAACTGTTTTGGTAGAATCTGTGAGTCACGGGGACTCAGCAATCTCACGCCCGCGAGATCAAGACTATTTAAGCTTGTAGGAAAGGATGGTGTAGTGAGGTGGAGCTGCAGCGGCAAAAGCATATATGGTGGCTAACTTGCACAAATGAGAGCGAGAAGAGAAGCAACGGAACGGTCGTCATCTAGCAATGACCAAGAAGTGATCCTGAACACCTACTTACGTCATACATAACTCAGACCGTGTTCACCTCCCGGACTCCGCCGAGAAGAGACCATCATGGCTACACACGCAGTTGATGTATTTTAATTGGGTCATCTGACAAGTTCTCTACAACCGGACATTAACAAATTCCCATCTGCCTCATAACCGCGGGCACGGCTTTCGAAAGATAATACCCTGCAGGGGTGTCCCAACTTAGCCCATCATAAGCTCTCACGGTCAACGAAGGATAAACCTTATCCCGGAAAAAAACCCAATCAGTCTCGGAATCCCGGTTTACAAGACATCTCGACAATGGTAAAACAAGACCAGCAAAGCCGCCCGAATGTGTCGACAAATCCCGATAGGAGCTGCACATATCTCGTTCTCAGGGCACACCGGATAAGTCAAGATACGAGTAAAACCAGACCTCGAGTTTCCCCGAGGTGGCGCCGCAGGCTGCTCGGTTCGGACCAACACTCGAAGGAGCACTGGCCCGGGGGGGGGGGGGTTAAAATAAGATGACCCTCGGGCTCGCGAAAACCCGGGGGAAAAAGGCTTAGATGGCAAATGGTAAAACCAAGGTTCGGCCTTGCTGGAGGAGTTTTATTCAAGGCGAACTGTCAAGGGGGTCCCATAAATCACCCGACTGTGTAAGGAACGCAAACTCAAGGAACATAATCCCGGTATATCAGTAACTAGGGCGGCAAGAGTGGAACAAAACACCAGGCATAAGGCCGAGCCTTCCACCCTTTACCAAATATATAGATGCATTAATTAAATAAGAGATATTGTGATATCCCAACATATCCATGTTCCAACATGGAACAAACTTCAACTTCACCTGCAACTAGCAACGCTATAAGAGGGGCTGAGCAAAAGCGGTAACTTAGCCAAACAATGGTTTGCTAGGAAAGGATGGTTAGAGGCTGACATGGCAAAATGGGAGACATGATATAGCAAGTGATAGGTAGCGGAACATGGCAATAGAGCGAACAACTAGCAAAGCAAACATAGAAGTGATTTCGAGGGGTGGTCATCTTGCCTGCAAGGTTCTCAGAGTTGTCGAAAGCTTGATCCTCGTAAGCGTACTCGACAGGTTCCTGGTTCACGAACTCGTCTCCCGGCTCTACCCAAGACAAGAACACAAACAAACGGAACCACAATCAACAACGAGAAATGCGCAAGCAACATGATGCAAAACATGTATGATATGCAAGATATGATATGCGATGCATATGCGTGCTCCGGAAGGAAAATGATGAACATGGCAGTAACTTGGCAAACCAAGCATGCCACTGGAAAGATGAGATGATTTCGGTCGAAATCGATATAAAGATCACCGGAAATGGATGCACCGTTTGCAAATGGCAAGCAAAACAAGAATGACACGAATCTGCGATAAACAGCAAGATAGCACATAAAATGCAACAAGCAACAATGCTACGGCACCCCAACATAGCAACAAAGCACATGGCAGTAATCTACAGGAGATGCTTGACAAAATATGAACACTGAGATACGGCTAGATCACAACATATCAAGCTCAAACAAGCATGGCAAGAATGCAAAAGATAACAAGATCACAGACAGCAGAAAACAGGGCATGGCAGTAAACAACATCAGGTAGCAATGTTCGGAGCACGAAATCAACATGCTACAGGAACTTAACATAGAAAAACAAGGCATGTAAGAGTTCTACTAAAAGCAAATGACAAAAGTCCCTTACTGACCATAAGCCAAAAAGGACCAGAAGATATGATGGCAAGCATGTAAACATAGCAAGTTTCGTTATCAGGTTTCAGACAGCAGAAAACAGAGCATGGCAGAAATAATAATATGTAGGCCACTTTGTGAGCTTGATGCACTCACAACAGAGCAATGCACTATA
This sequence comes from Triticum aestivum, assembly GCF_018294505.1. Lineage (NCBI taxonomy): Eukaryota > Viridiplantae > Streptophyta > Magnoliopsida > Poales > Poaceae > Triticum > Triticum aestivum. Next base: position 181,398,454 of record NC_057805.1, on the reverse strand, counting down.
AACCAAGCACACCTACAGCAAGATGGCATGTTTATGAACCTATCCATGGCAAGAACACAAGCATAGCATGTATGTGTCAACTACAATAAGCTTGGCAAAAATGGATATCATGTTAAGAAACTGCCAGAAATATTTTATAGCAAAAGTAGAGTAAGATTGAGTCATGCTATGGTACTCAATAATTGCAAACAGTTTCTGGAATGGATCTATTACACCTATAGCTACAAAACATCCTTACTGAACATCTCCAAAATATGGATGGATCTCTCTGTAGCATCAAGTTTACGTGGCAACAAAATAACAGCAGACGAGGACTTAGAGAAATCACTAAGTCCCTGAAATCGGAAATATTACGGGGCGTACTTTGCATGCTTGTGGTAGTCACCACAGAGATCAAACAAATACATGGACTACACCACTGGAAAGATGGCATGGCATACTTCAAAACACATGTAGAGGTAATGCCCAAAAGATGCATAGATTAAATGATACAAAAATAACAAATCTCCAAGTTCTGATAAGAACCAGAGAATAACAACAACTAGCCCTCTTTCAACAGAGATTTGGGAAGCAAGATGACCTCTAATGAACATGGTGCAATTGAACAAAATGAAGAGCATCACGAGGCGAACAATTTGACATATTACACGCGCGAATCGGAGCTACATGCACGGAGTTATGGAGCTATGAACATGGCAAGATGCTGAGAAAAATCCAACACAGAAATATTGGTTGACCAGATCTGGATCAGGAGCAACAGGAGCTCGAGCTCGCCGGCTCGGCTCCGGTGACGCTCGCCGGCGACGGGAGGGGAACGAGGAGGCGGGGCGGCGGCCGGAGGGAGGAGGAGGCGAGGTGGCGGCGCCGGTCGCCGGAGTGGAGAGGTAGCCGCGGCGGCGGACGGCACCGGCGGCGGGGCG
>NC_057805.1:181366880-181397181 GCF_018294505.1 Triticum aestivum | reverse complement strand
GTCCGGCCGACGGCGGACGCGTCCGGCGACGCGGAGGGAAAATATTTAGGGTTGGACTGCAGATGTATTTCGGGATGCTCACTTATTTATAGGTAGAGGGAGCTAGGAGGCTTCAAATGAGGTGCGGTTTTCGCCCACACGATCGTGATCGAACGACCTAGAGCATGGAAGAGTGTTTGATGGGTTTTGGGCTGGTTTTTGAGGGGTTTTTTTCTGGACACTCAAATGGACTTTGCGGATGCCCGGTTAACCGTTGGAGTACCAAACGACCTCCAAATGGAACGAAACTTGACCGGTGGTCTCCGGGTGATATATTAAGGCCACTTGACAAGCCTCGGTCCATTCCGAGAAAGTTTGACACACGCACATGAAAGAAAACAAGAGGGGTGCACCGGAGGAGATAGGAGCGCCGGATTGGAAAACAGACAACGGGGAAAATGCTCGGATGCATGAGACGAACACGTATGCAAATGCAATGCACATGGTGACATGATATGAAAATGCATGACATGACAAAATACAAAACGAAAGACAAAACCCGACAACGGAGGGAAAATCATAACACATAGCCGGAAATGGCAAGAGTCGGAGTTACAAATATGGCAGGTTACATCCGGGGTGTTACAGTACAACCCACCTGGGCGTGCCAGGAGAGGTGGGCGCGCCCTGGTGGGTTGTGCCCACCCAGGGGCCCCTCTCCGGCGGGTCTTGGCTTCATAAATTCTTATTATTGAGGTAAAACAATCCTCGCAAAGTTTCGTTCCATTCCGAGAACTTTCATTTCTGCACAAAAACAACAACATGGTAGTTCTGCTAAAAACAGCGTCAGTCCGGGGTTAGTTTCAACCAAATCATGCAAATTAGAGTCCAAAACAAGAGGAAAAGCATGAGAAAAAGTAGGTATGTTGGAGACATATCAACTCCCCCAAGCTTAAATCTTTGCTTGTCCTCAAGCAATTCAGTTGAGAAACTGAAAGTGAGAAAGAAAAACTTTTACGAACTCTTTTGCTCTTGTTTGCATAAACAAGCTTAAACAGCACCTAGGTTTTCAGCCAACATTATAACTAACCATGTCAACAATAACTCTTAAAGATTATAATGACTCATATCAATAACATAATCAGCTAGCGAGCAATAATAAGATATCTCAAACAGCGACATGTTGTCAAAACAACCATGATATAATATGACAACAGTGGTATCTCGCTAGCCCTTTCTGAGACCGCAAAACATAAATGCAGAGCACCTCCAAAGTTCAAGCAGCGACTAAACATTGTAATTCATGGTCGAAAAGATCCAGTCATGATGCACCCAACATTAGCTACACACAATGCATAAATCATGACAGTTGTGCTCTACTTAGTTTCTAGCGCTTGTTTTTAGAAGGTGGTGATACAACATAAAAGTAAATAGAAAGTCCCTTCGCAGAGGGAAGCAGTGATTTGCAGAGGTGCGCTCAGTTTTTAAAACAGAGATAAATGATATTTTGAGACATGCACCCTTCTCATTCACTTCACGACCATCAGTTATCAACATCTTCCATGCTAAGCATGCTAGTGGCGGTTCCCAAGAGATAAAAGTAAAGATTTACTCCCCCTCCACCAACAATCACATTCCACGGCTTGTCCGAAACAACGGGTGCCGTCCAAACCAACAATAGTCCCGGGGGAGTTTTGTTTGATTATTTGCATTTTTGAGTTCGGGACTAGGAATTCCTATTACCACCCATTTCCTTGTGCGATGGTGAGTGAATAAACACTCGACTTGAGGATAACCTGCTTAGCATGGAAGATATCGACCACCTCCTGTCGTTCCATGAACGATCCAGGCACACAAAACAGATAATTTTTTAGAAGTTTTTAGAGGTGGCACATGCAAATTTACTTAGGACGGCAGGGTAATACCGTACATAGGTAGGTATGGTGGACTCATCTGGAATAACTTTGGGTTCAAGGTTTTTGATGTACAAGCAGAATCCCAACTTAGTACAGGCGAAGGCTAGCAATTTAGATTGAGAAGTGACCATGCATTACGCATAAGTAACATTGGTCACTAGCATGAGTAGGATATGAACACCATGAACATAAATATTATAGAGGCTATGTTGGTTTTGATTCAACTACATGCATGAACATGTACCAAGTCAAGCCGCTCGAACATTCAGAGGAGGATACCATATCATCATACTACATCACATTCATTTTAACGCAATGTTGATATCCAAGATAAATCATTATTAACTCCCAGCTACTTATGCATGGCATGAGAAACTATAATCTCTAATTGTCATTGCTAACATGTTTAATCATAATGGGTTGAAGCCTGGATACTAGGTTAAACATATTTACAGAGACAGAACAAGTCGAGTTCATACCAGTTTCTCTTTGCCACGGCCAGCTCATCGAATGTCATCATTATTGCCTTTCACTTGCACGACCGAATAATATGAAAATAATAATAATAGTGCAAGAGTGCCATGGACTAAGCTGGAATCTGCAAACATTTTATTCAACAGGAGAAGACAAGGTAAAATGTGCTCTTTATTAGTTCAACAGTTATTCATATGAGAGCCACTCAACATTTTCATCGTGGTCTTCTCCTCGATGCAACTAGAATAAAAGAAAAGAAATTCAGAGAAACACACTGAAATATTTTTGGAGTTTTTGGTTTTCTTCAATCAAGCAAAATAAGCAAAAATGAGAAAAACTATTTACACGGGAAAGCTCCCAACAAGCAAAAGAAGAACAAGGAAATCTTCTTGGGTTTTATTTTTAATACTACTACTAAGCATGCATAGAAATTAAATTACTACAACTATTTTTTTTCCTTTTTCGGAAGTTTTTCAAACACACAAGAAGAAAGCAAGAAAATAAATCTAAGCATGTATGATACAATGGAAAAGTGTGAGCACCGACAAATAGAATGATATGTAGACATGAATATAATGTCGGTGAGAAACACGTAATCCCCCAAGCTTAGGCTTTTGGCCTAAGTTGGTAATCGATTAGTATCCTGAAGGGTACTAGTCAGCGTGGTAGCTCACGGAGGCTCTCGGTGCGGAAGCCTCGGCACGTTGTGCCGCTACCACTACTGCGTTATGAGCTCGGGCCTCACTCTCAAGAACAAAATATCTCCCCTTGCTGTGATAATCAAAGAGAGCAGGCGCAGGCAAATATGTGTCCACAACATGTGATTGGTTAAACAAGAAATTATAAGTGAAGTCATCAGCCCTTCCCTTGAGAATCTTATGATCTTTTAAGGCATCAAAATCTAAATATCGAGTGGGTAAGATAGGGTCAAAGGACAAAGGTGAAACACCCAATCCTCGTGCTAAACGTGTGGCATAAATTCCACCATAGAACCAGCCACTTTTGGCGTTATGCTGAAGTCTACGTGCAACAATTGCTCCAAGGTTATAATTCCTTTCACCAGTGAGAGCGGTGTGAATGAGGCTTAAGTCTGGCGAACAAAGTATGATGCCGTCTTGCTTGCCTACTGTGGATTTCCCGTTTAATAATGCTAAATACTGGATTGCGGGAAAGTGAACACTTTTTATTCTTCCTTGTCTCACTCCTCTATTTTCACCGTAACAAAGGCTAGTCGAAAAGGTCTCATACTCAGCCTTTGCTGGCTCATCAAGCGAACCCCAAAATGGGAGTTTGCAGTGGTAAGCAAAATTCTCTAGTGAGATAGTAAATGGTTCATTATAAAGCATAAAAGACACCCTAGACTCACGTGGAAAATATTTAAATCCTTTGACAAATTATTTAGTGAGAAGATGGCGATGTTCACACTTATCTGAGAGGTAGGGACCGAGATCGGCATTGTGAACATATTGCTCAAATTCCACCTTGATGCCCACCTGCACCATATATTCATCGCAAGGCCATAAGCATGTTTTGGTGGCAGCATCTCGTGTGGAACCTTCGCTTGGTTCAACATAGGACCGACGAGCAGAACTATCACTAGAAGATGCCCCCGAGGATCGTCTCCTCGAGGAACTCCTTCCAAATAGGTTCATCATGTCCGCGTACAATTTTCTAAAAATAAAAATTTTGAGGTGACAAAAAATTTGTCAACAAAACTATAGAAAACTAATAGTAACTACTCATAGGGATACATAGATGCCATAGCAAGCATTCAAACTACTTAGAACACTAAGAATTGAACATGCAAGGATATCTACAGCAGCACCAAGAGAAGCTATTTTTTCAAAGTATAAACCACTAAAACAAAAACTAATTGGACAAATGATGGAGTCACATACCAAGCAACAATCCCCCGAAACAGTTTCGAAAACGGAGCTTCGAGCAAAGAGATCGAAATCCGCGGGTTTGAGCTCAAGAACACGGGAGAGAGAGCAATGGGGATTTTTTTTGGAGGTGAGTGATGATGTGGGCTAAAGAGATAAGTGAGGGGGCCCACGTGGGGACCACAACCCACCAGGGCGCGCCTGGGGGTCCTGTCGCGCCCACCTGGTGCACCTTCCTCTGGTACTATTTGCACCAAAATTTCTTACATATTCAGAAAAAAAATCATATAAAATTTTCAGGGCATTCTGAGAACTTTTATTTTTGGGTCATTTTTTATTGCACGGAAAATTCAGGAAACAAACAAAACATGGCATTTTATTTTATTTAACTAATAATAACAGAGAATAAAAAGTAGGGACAGAAGGTAGTGCTTACTAAATTCATCAACTTCATACCATTGAAAAATTGATTCATCAATAAGGTTGATCAGGTCTTATTAACAACCACTTTCGATTAGCATGAAACCGAAGAACTTTCGTAAATTACTAAGTTACCTCAATGGGGATATGCATTTCCCCAACAATAACTATTTCATATTTCTTTTTGACAGTAGGTAGAGGTATTTGAAATCTTCCAATAGTGATTGTCGGAGATTTTTCAATAACATTAATACCATTCACTTGGAATTGTTTCTTCGGAAAGTGCACCATATGCTCATTACCATTGATATGAAAAGTGACCTTGCTTTTATTGCAATCAATAACATCCCCTGCAGTATTCAAGAAGGGTCTACCAAGGATAATCGACATGTTGTCATCCTCGGGCATCTCAAGTATAACAATGTCAGTCAAAATAGTAACATTAGCAACAACAATGGGCACATCCTCACAGATACCGATAGGTATGGCAGTTGATTTATCAGCCATTTGCAAAGATATTTCAGTAGGTGTGAGTTTATTCAAGTCAAGTCTTTTATATAAAGAGAAAGGCATAACACTAACACCAGCTCCTAAATCACACAAAGCAGTTTTCACATAATTCTTTTTGATAGAGCAAGGTATAGTTGGTATACCCAGATCTCCAAGTTTTTTAGGTACTCCATCTTTGAAAGTATAATTAGCAAGCATAGTGGATATTTCAGCTTTCGATATTTTGATCTTATTAGTGATGATGTCTTTCATATACTTTGCATAAGGAGGCATTTTCAAGATATCAGTCAAGCGAGTACGCAAAAAGACTGGCCTCAGCATTTCAGCAAAGCGTTCAAATTGTTCATCATCTTTCTTTTTAGTTGACTTGGGTGGAAAAGGCATAGGTTTTTGAACCCACGGTTCTCTTTCTTTACCGTGTTTCCTAGCCACAAAGTCTCTTTTATCATGCCTTTTGTTCTTATGTTGTGAGTTATCAAGATCAACAGGTGGTTCTATCTCAAACTCATTATCTGGTTCTTTTTCATTATTTGGTTGAGTGTCTTCATGAACCTCATCATTATATTTTTCATTATCACTACGGGAGTGTTCATTACCAGATTGAGTTTCAGCATCAGAGATAGAAGTTTCATTTTCGTTATCAGGAAGGTTTTCTATTTCAGGTTCACTAGAAGTGTGCAAAGTCCTACATTTTTTCTTTTTCTTTTTAGAAGGACTAGGTGCACTGGTATTAGCTCTTTGTGAATCTTGTTCAATTCTTTTTGTGTGTCCCTCAGGATAAAGTGGTTCCTGAGTCATTTTACCTCCTCTAGTTGCAAATCTAACAACAAAGTCATGCATATTACGATTCATTTCATCAAGTAATTCTCTTTGAAATTTACCAACTTGTTCTAACTGAGTTTGAACCATAGAAGCATCTTTTCCAACACCTCTAACATCATTTGATATTCTAAATAACAAGTCACTCAACCGAGTAATCATATCAGAATTATATTTCAATTGTTTCATTACATTTGCATTGAAGTGATCTAGTTTTCTAATGTAGAGGCATTGACTAGGATGCATATTGTGAGGATTATCATTTGGGAAATGTTTCTGTACGGCATGCCAGCCGAGTGATTCGGCCGGTCAAGCGCGAGCCGTGCGATCTAGTACAATCGTGTGTCTCCTGGATGTTTCCACGTGAGACAGTTTTCAGCCTTATCCACGCGTGAGTCGCTCTGGTCCACACGTTCTCCTGTCATCTCCTACCTCTGACTTCCTTCATTCCTCACGGGGGGCGTCACTACCTGCACACGCCGCCGCCACACCCGGCTATCTCGGGAGAGCTGGGCATAGACCCTTCCCCTTCCCTCCCCGCCAGGTAGGCCGCCCGCCCTCTGCCCCTCTTCGACGCGAGCGGGCCACACATCCATAGCCTGCTGTGAAGCCTCTCCGAGGGAGACGACGAGCATGGTTCGAACACAGCCATTGTATTTAGATGGTCATAGCAAATAGCTCATTTGGTTCCAGCAATGACGGTTGTCGGTCGCAGCAAATCACCCTCCCGTCGGAGCAAAACACGTCACCAATTGCTCGGTTCCAACACGGCGACATGCGGTTGCAGCTTTTCTTCTCCCTAGCTCCTGCACCTCCTAGTACCGTTGTAGCTTTTTCTTCTTCCAGTACCGCGATGCAACTTTTCTACTGTATGGTTCCAGCATCGGTGGCATACGGTTGTAGCTTTCTACTGCCTGGTTCCAGCACCGGTGACATGCGGTTGCAGCTTTTCTTCTCCCCGGCTCCAACACCGGTGACTTGCGGTTGTAGCTTTTTCTCCCGCCGGTTCCAGCACCGCATACGGTTGTAGCTTTCTACTGCGTGGTTCCAGCATCGGCGACCTGCGGATGCAACGTTTTTTCTGTGATCTCATCGTTAAGCTGCAACTGTCATCGCGGGTAGCTGCGACCGGCGACTGTTTTTTGTTGTTGGAACCTCCTGTTATTTTTGCTACAATCAACTTTTGTTGGATTTGATGTTTGTGGGATTTTTGTTGGAAAAGAGTAAATTGTTGCTGGAACCAGCTGTTTCTCTTGCTACAATCAAATTTGTTGGATTTTGATGTTTTGTGGGATTTTTGCTGGAACCAGAGTAATTTGTTGCTGGAACTGGCTGTTTCTTTTGCTACAATCAAATTTCATGGAGTTCGATGTTCGTGGGATTTTTGCTGGAACCAGTGTAAACTATTGCTGGAACCGGCTATCTCTTTTGCTACAATCAAATTTGTTGGAGTTTGATGTTCGTGGAATTTTTGCTGGAACCAGAGTAAATTATTGCTGGAACCGGCTGTTTCTTTTGCTACATCCATTCATGACAGAGATACGACCCGGCCGGGACGGCTAATGATGCCTCGTTTTGCTACAAACCATCACCGGCGTCGACCCCGTTCTACAACCGCGTTGCTTTTTGCTTCAACCGACAACCGCAAAAGCTACTAACTAGTGAGGACTTTTGCTATGATGGGCGATGGGGGATGGCGAGCTACGTCGGGGGTATCGGGCATGAGCGCCGGCGAGCACGACGACGAGCTGTGGCCGTCGCACACCGGAGCTACAACCGTCCCGCATAGGAGCTATAACCCGCAGAAATGCGTCTGTTTGCATGGGTGAAGCCTGCAACAAGGCCGGCCGGCAAGGGCTGTAGCCGGCGAGGACGACGACCAGCGGCGGCCGGCGAGGGCGGCCGGCGAGGACGGCTGGCGAGGATGGCTGGCGAGAGGCGGTGACGGGAGAACACGCGTGGCCGGTGAGATGGACTGGAGCGATGAGATGCAGAAAAGATTCATTCGTACAAGTGCGTTGACGAAGACAACGACATATCGAACGGATCAAATTGACCCAATCGGGCGGCTGGGGCTAGTCCGGCCGAACTATTCAGCCGGACTACCGGCGCCTATCAGCGCCCTTATCATTTTCATTGAACTTCATAAGAGAATTTACCTCTACCACCTTAGGCAGTAGTGGTGTATTAAGCCCATGTATTTCTTCAATAGGAGGTAAATTTTTAACATCCCTAGCCTTAATACCTTTTTTCTTCATAGATTTCTTTGCCTCTTGCATATCTTCAGGACTGAGATATAATATACCCCTCTTCTTTGGAGTGGGTTTAGCCAGTGGTTCAGGAATAGTCCAATCATCATAATTTTTCAATATGGTATTCAATAATTCTTCAGCTTGAGCAATAGTTCGTTCCCTGAAAACACAACCAACACAACTATCTAGGAAGTCCCTAGAAGCATCGGTTAGTCCATTATAGAAGATATGTATTTCATTTTTCTTAAGAGGAGGATTAGGCAAAGCATTAAGTAATTGGCAAAGCCTCCCCCAAGCTTGTGGGAGACTCTCTTCTTTAGTTTGCACAAAGTTAAAGAAGTCATGTAAGGCAACTTGTTTCTTATGAGCAGGAAAATATTTTTCAGAGAAGTAATAAATCATATCATGGGGACTGCGCACACAACCAGGAGCAAGCGTGTTGTACCAAGCTTTAGTATCACCCTTTAATGTGAAAGGAAATAATTTGAGAATAAAGTAATAGCGAGTTTTCTCATCATGAGTAAAACGGGTGGCTATATCATTCAACTTAGTAAGATGTGCCACAACGGTTTCAGTTTCATAACCATGGAAAGGATCAGATTCAACCAAAGTAATTAACTCTGGGTCGACAGAGAATTCATAATCCTTATCATCAATAAAGATAGGTGAATTAGAAAACTTCGGATCACATTTCATTCTAGCATTCAGAGATTTTTCTTTATACTTGCATAGTAATTTCTCTAGATCATCTCTATCATTGCAAGCAAGAATATCTCTAGTTGCTTCTTCACTCATAACATAACCTTCTGGTACCTTAGGCAATTCATATCTAGGAAGGCTAGTTCTAGCAGGTGTTTCAGGAGTTTCAGTTTCAAGATCATCATCAGATTCAAGAACATCATGTTGTATAACTCTAGCAATTTGTTCATCAAGAAAATCACCAAGTGGCGCATCATCATTATCAAGCAAGGTGCTAGCATCATCATAAGCATCATTCGTAGTAGAAGTAGCATCATCAATAACTTGCGACATATTAGAATTCATAGCATGTGGTGGTGTTGCAAGTTTACTCATAACAGAAGGTGAATCTAAAGCAGAACTGGATGGCAGTTTCTTACCTCCCCTCGTACTTGAGGGAAATACCTTAGGCTTAGGATCCTTCAGATTCTACATAGTGATAATATGATAATAATCCCAAGTGACTCAAAAAATATAGCTATGCTCCCCGGGAACGGCGCCAGAAAAAGGTCTTGATAACCCACAAGTATAGGGGATCACAACAGTTTTCGAGGGTAAGTATTTAACCCAAATTGATAGATTCGACACAAGGGGAGCCAAAGAATAGTTGAAGGTATTAGCAGCTGAGTTGTCAATTCAACCACACCTGGAGACTAATTATCTGTAGCAAAGTGATCTGTAGCAAAGAAGTTTGATAGTTTTGATAGTAGTGACAGCAGCAACGGTAACAGTAACAGTGATAGCAATAATTTGTAGCAAGTGTAACGATGATGATAGCAATAGTAACGTAGTATGATCAATAAGGATAAATTCGTAGGCATTGGATCGGTGACTTGTTGGATGATATTCATCATGTGACAGTTATAACCTAGGGCGCTGCGGCACTAGCTCCAGTTCATCGATATAATGTAGGCATGTATTCCGTAAATAGTCATACGTGCTTTATAAAAGAACTTGCATGACATCTTTTGTCCTACCCTCCTGTGGCAGCAGGGTCCATATTGGAAACTAAGGGATATTAAGGCCTCCTTTTAATAGAGAACCGGAACAAAGCATTAACACATAGTGAATACATGAACTCCCCAAACTACGGTCATCACCGAAAGTGGGCCCGGTTGTTGTCACTTCGGGGTTGTTGGATCATAAGTGTAGTAGGTGACTATAACTTGCAAGATCGGATCTAAAACATGGATATAATGATGAATTCATAAACGGTTCAGATCTGAGTTCATGGCACCCGGGCCCAAAGTGCAAGCATTAAGCATGGCAAAGTCATAGCAACATCAATCTAAGAACATAATGGATACTAGGGATCGGGCCCTAACAAAACTAACTCAATTACATGATGAATCTCATCCAACTCCTCACCGACCAGTGAGCCTACGAAGGAATTACTCACTCCTAGTGGGGAGCATCATGGAATTGGCGATGGAGAAGGGTTGGTGATGATGAAGAGCGAAGATCCCCCTCTCCGGAGCCCCAAACGGACTCCAGATATGCCCTCCCGAGGAAGAACAGGGCTTGGCGGCGGCTCCGTCTCGTGGATCGTGATAATTCTTTCTCCCTGATTTTTTCTGGAAATATGTGATTTTATAGTATCAGGGGGTCGTCAGCGGGGCCACCAGGTGGGTAGAACCCACCTGGGCGTGCCAGGAGAGGGGGGCGCGCCCTGGTAGGTTGTGCGCACCCAGGGCCCCTCTCTGGTGGGTCTTTGCTCCAGAAATTCTTATTATTGGTATAAAAAAATCCTCGCAAAGTTTCCTTCCATTCTGAGAACTTTTATTTCTGCACAAGAACAACACCATGGTAGTTCTGGTGAAAACAACGCCAGTCCGGGGTTAGTTTCATCCAAATGCAAATTAGAGTCCAAAACAGGAGGAAAAGCGTGAGAAAAAGTAGATACGTTGGAGACGTATCAAACTACAAGCTGAAAGACATCGATCAGTTGTGCTGCAACAAGAAGCGGAAGGACTGCGGAAGTCCCTAGAGCATTCAGATGCATAGTTTCTGGTGCAACAACAAGCGTTGGAGGATTTTAGTGCCAAACAGGACAAAGCTAATAAGCTTGCTAAGCTTATTGCGAGCAAGGTGGATACCCAGGATAACGTTTCTTTAGCTTTTCTGAAGTTGTTTCAGTTATGCTCTTGTTTTGCTGCCGCATTTATTTGCACTGGTGGCCAATTTTGATGGCCAGTGTATGTTATATGCTTATTTGTGCCTTATATTTGCACTGGTGGCGAACTTTGATGCCCAGTGGATGTAATATGTGTAATAGCTGTAATAGGCTAGCGTTAGTTGCTTGCTTATTTATTTCCTTATTGTCTTTGTTTAGTTGTTTGCTTGTAGTCGCTGCAGTTCTTTTTCTGCGTTTTTCTAGTGGCCACAATAACCTATTTTTTGTAACTAGGCCACAATAATCATGGCAACACACGGAATGTTGTAACCATGGGCCTCCTGCGGGCCGTAGGATCCATGGGCCTTCTACGGGCCGTAGGATCGATGGGCCTTCTACGGGCCGTAGGATCCATGGGCCTTCTACGTGTCGTAGGATCCATGGACTTTCTACGGTTCGTATGATCCATGGGCCTTCTACGGGCCGTAGGATCCATTGGTCTTCTACGGGTCGTAGGATCCATGGGCCTTGTACGGGGCGTATCATCATTTCGCCAAACATGGGTCGTACTATTCGTGGACCATAACGAGCCGTTAATAGGACGTATTTGATAACTGTAGCACCCCGGCTCAGAAAAACTGGAACGCCCCGTATTCCAGCCCAGAGATCGAGGAGAAGTCTTTGGAATACGGCACTGCTTAGCGTAGAACAAATCAGCTCTATATTACATGCTATGTGGGATACAAGGGGGATTACATCAGCACGGCAACACTACGCCTACCACGGTTGCTCCATGCAAGCAGCAGAACAACACGATGCAGCGGAATAACTCTAGCAGTGGAACAGCGGCGACGGTGATGAACTCCACTCCACAAGGAGTCTGACTGGAACGCTTATCCTAGATCGCAAACAAGGAATCCACGGCAAACAAGCAATCAAATCCGGCATGGCCTGCAAACTGGCATGACACGCCAGGTCAGTACATTGAATGTACTTGCAAGCTCACAGCAACCAAGAGCAATCAAGACAGACAACAGCATGCCAATTACAGGTTAACAAGGATTAACATGATACTATCAGATTAATCATAGCATGAACAAGATAAACATGATACAGCTAGAACAATATGAGCATGGCACAAACATATGAACATGATGATACTAGCATGCAACATGATGACACTATCATACACAAACTTACACTTCTCGGGTTACCTTGTAACCATCTCATGCATCAATTACCATCACGGACATCATACGATCATCTCATGATCCAATCAAGCTTGGTATTACAATACCGTAGTAATCATTAATGACCACAAGGAGCTTGACCTTAAACCTTGACTCTCGCATAACACCACAAATATCCAACAACTCGGTATACTCGATACCACGGTGATCATCTCACGATCACAATCTACCTCTTTCTCATCATCTAACCAGGGCTGTTATTAAGCACATTATTATTATTACTGTTGACCCATAGTGTGACCAACTACGAACTGGGCCGTTATCCGCAGGCACGGGTATCGATAGATTTAACACACACTATGCAGACGTTAGCACACTGTACCCACACCACGTAACCCATGGCCTCACACTCCCATTCAGGTGGACCAACGGTGTTTCGACAAAACCAATCTACTGCCATGACACTCTCCCGGCCACTCCGACCAACTCCCCTTTGGGCTAAGTCATGGGTGGCCCCGTGCCTACCAAAGGCATCAATGACCACCGTCATTGCAAAACAATAAACGGTCCCAAACGGGGACATGTGCACATAACCAAACTCAGGCTCACAAGGCTTATGCCGTCCTACCCGGCCAAGGTAGTGCCCACGCATAACCTTCCCTCTTTGGAGGCACCGGCGAGAGGCATGACAATAAACCCGGTTAGGACCTCCCCATAGAAGGCAAATGTGGCTGCACTAGTCAGCTCGATATGGTGGCACCATGACTCACCCAACAGTTGTTCAAGTTCATTTAAGTCTGGTTAAATTTGAATGCAATAAGTTGAGTCATATTAAAATACATGATGCAACTATAATGCATGTGCATGATATCAACATAAGCATGGAGGTGCAACATAATCATCGAGCATATCAACAACATTAAATAATATATCCGAATGAGCAGGGCATATTGATGAGCATGAATATCACAAGCATGACACTACGCAAAGCATAACATGATCACTAGCATCAACGATTAATACCAAGCAAGAACATCGCAATAATACTACCAAGTAAGCTTGTAAACAACTAGATGCAAACGAAACATGGCAATATGAAAATAATACTATCAAGTAGTTCATGATAACAAAGTGCAAGAAAGCATAGCCTGATAGTGAACACAAATCCATAAGCATCACCGAAACAACGATAACCGTATCAAAACAAGCAGACATTTATTAAATATTCAAGTTGAAAACCATAGGTACTGCATGGCCATCATGCAAGTGGGTGTTGTGGCTTGCCTGGGGATGAAGAATGCACCGGGAAGAAGTGCGGAAAGCTCGCGAAACGATTCGCCAGAAAAGATTCTCTCTCGGAAGGGGCTGATAAGGGGCAAGGGAGAAATGGTCATTTTCATTATGTCAAACCATAGCGAAAATGATACCAAAAGTTCGCGCTCGAATAGACAAATACGTAGGCTTTGGATTCTCCTCAATCGCATATGTGGTTGAAAAGTTATAGCCCGACGAAGTTCAGGGACTAATGTATTAAATAACTTCTACAAACACGCCCCTGGCTGGAAAACCAGAAAGCGCCTTCTAGAGGAATACGCCTTCGCTGCGCGAAAGCGCATTCCGAGTCCAAGAAGAACTATAGTGTGTTTTCAGTAAACTGAAAGCATCTTCTCAGAAAAGCGTCTCCAGTTACGCTGACTGGACATGGGTTGGTCAACGGGTAGCCCCTGACGGGTGGGGTCGAGGGCGATGCGGGGCCTGCCTAGCCAGGGGCTAGCCTTCAACCTCCAGCACGCGCGCGGCCGATGCAGGGGCTCACCCCGACGGCGCTCACCGGCAATCCCGTCCACCATTCGGAGCGTGCGACCTATCCAGACGCTCAGGAGGACAAGGCGGATCTATTCCCGGCCTTGGAAGTCGGTGTAGGATCCATTGGTCTTCTACGGGCCGTAGGATCCATGGGCCGCGTACGGGGTGTCGGCGTTCGGGGAATGGGGGTCCCCAGACTTGCCTGCCTGCGGCCCACAGCGTGGCCCATCTTCACCAGCAAACACTCAAGACCCTCGCGAGGGGCCAAGCCTCGCGAGGCGGACGACACAAGACCTCCTCAGGGGCGGCCTCGCTAGGCTGGCTCGCGAGGAGCGAAGAGATCAAGGCGAGGGTCACCTCGTGAGGTTCCCGTGATGTGAGCCATGACGACCAAGGCCAGGCGGGCGCTAGGCGGCCACCAACGGGCGCAGAGTACCCATTGCCTCTTTGGCACTAAAGGGGCAAGCACAGGCAAGGAGTCCCGAGGCATCAGGCAAAGGTTTCCATATCGGTGCAATGAGACCAAGACCAGCAGGACGGAGGTCATCGCGGAGCCCACGACAGTGTCACCACCAGAGCCTTTGCCAGGCGAAGACCACCTTTTGCCAGGATAGCTTGTACTAGGTGTCCCCCTTCAAATTGGCCGTTGTGGGATCCCTTCCCGCCTAACATTTGGGGAGAGGACCCGGGCCTCTATAAATAGGACTAGCCATCACCTTAGCATTGGACGGATGATTCAGTTCACCCTCAACCACACAAGCTCACCGAGCTCAAGAACACCTCTCCTCAGGAGGCTGTTCTTCCCTTGTACTTGTTGATCCTCAGCCTACAAGGCAATCCACCACACCACACTGGAGTAGGGTATTACACCACATCGGTGGCCCAAACCAGTATAAACTCTTGTGTCCCTTGTTCTTCGAGTTCGCCGTGCCGAGCTTTGAGATCGTGGCGAGTGAGTGAGCTAGGGGGAGGGAGAGATCTTCGTGCACACCCTAGAGTTCGAACCTTAAGGGTTTTGCCGGAACTTGAAATCCTACATTTGGCGCGCCAGGTAGGGGTGCGCTGAAGCTTTCCTTTTGTTGATCCACGCTCCACCACCTCCACGCTTTGTCCCCATGGCCGGTGTTGCTCCTCCAGCTGGGACGACGGACGCCCATGATGGCGTGGTGGACCCGTCGGCCTTCCTGCTGGCATACGAAGAGGCCATCTAGGAGGCTGGGGGCGATGACAAGGTCATGGCCAACTAGCTTCCCATGGCCCTCGCAGGTGCACCGCGCGCCTGGCAGCTGACTCTCCTGGGATCTTCAATGGCATCTTGGGGGAGCTGCGCGGCCTCTTCGTCGCGCGCATCGCGGCACCGACGCCCATCGCCGTCGCAGCCTTCCTCGGCGGCTCACAAGCACCGCCTCGGACTGTCACACCAAGCAGTTCTTACGCCAGATCGGCGCCGCTTCCGGGCAGCAAGGAGCTCTCCCGAGTTGGGCGGCGCCCAAGGCCGACCTCACCTTCGACTCAGGGGATCACCCCGTCGCCGCCACCAGCTCGGGTGTGCTCCCAATGCTTTGCACGCCCACCATCTGCAATGTGTCCATCACCAAGACCAGCATCGACGGCGGAGCCAGCCTTAATGTGCTCTCCGTGGAAGCTTTCGGCTTGCTTCATGTGCCACACGAATGGCTTCGTCCCATTAAGCCCTTCTCCGGGGTCGGTGGCGGCTCCGCCTACCACCTGGGGCAGATCCGCCTTCCTGTGACCTTCGGCACTCGCGACAACTACCGCACCGAGCTCATCGACTTCGACATCACCCGCATTGGCCTCCCGTACAATGCCATCCTCGGGTACCCGGCTCTGGCTCAGTTTATGGCGGCAACTCATCCGGCCTACAACCTCATGAAGATGCCGGGGAGCAAGGGCATCCTCACCATAGCTGGAGACACCAAGGAGGCTCTGGCGGCACTCAAGCTTGCCCTCAAAAGCACCGCAGCAGCTCGCTCGGCCGACGAGGCCACCCCGGAGCTAAGGAGGCCACACCGGCAAAGAAGAAGCAGCTGTTCACTCAAGATCGGGCCAAAACCAAGCAAGTACCGGTCGAGGAAGGTAGACCCTCAGGAGACACCTTCACTATAGGCGGCAACCTCGACCCGGATCAAGAGAAGGCATTGGTGAAGTTCCTGCGCGCGAACAAGGAGGTATTTACCTGGGAACCCAAGCAGCTGGTAGGGGTCCCGAGGGGGGCGATCGAGCATCACTTAAGGGTGTGCCCCAATGTGCGCCCTGTGAAGCAGAAGGCGCGGCGACAGTCCATGGAGAAGCAGTCCTTCATCGTCCAGGAAACCCGCAAGCTGGAGGCAGCGGGTGTCATTCGTGAGGTCCGGTACCCGGAGTGGCTGGCGAACCCCGTCGTCGTGCCAAAGAAAGGCGGGAAGGAGCGCATGTGTGTCGACTTCACCAACCTCAACAAGGCCTGCCCCCAAGACCCGTTCCCGCTTCCACGCATCGACCAGATTATCGACTCCACCACCGAGTGCGACCTGTTGTGCTTCCTGGACGCATTCTCGGGCTACCACCAGATCAAGATGGCAGTGGAGGATGTGGAGAAGATGACCTTCCTGACCCCATGTGGGGTGTACTGCTACACTTGCATGCTGTTCGGGCTGCGCAACGCAGGTGCGACCTTCCAGGGGCTGATGCACATCGCCCTGGGTCAGCAGCTCGGGAGAAATGCTGAAGCCTATGTTGACGACATCATGGTAAAATCTCGGGAGGCGAGAACTTTGATTCAGGACCTGCGGCTCAACCCAAAGAAGTGCGTGTTCAGTGTTCCCTCCGGCAAGCTGCTGGGCTTCCTCGTGTCCGACAGGGGGATCGAGGCTGACCCGGAGAAGGTCAAGGCGATAGAAGACATGAGCCCGCCACAAACTCTCAAGGAAATGCAGAAGCTTGCGGGCTGCATGACCTCATTAGGGCGCTTCATCTCCAAGCTGGGGGAGCGCGCCCGGCCATTCTTCAAGCTGATGAAGAAGAAGGGCTTGTTCGAGTGGACCCCGGAGGCCGACCTGGCGTTTCAAGACCTCAAGAGATACCTGACCAGCCCTCCAGTGATGGTGGCGCCTCGTCGCCTTGAGCCCCTAGTGCTTTACCTCGCCACCACTCCCTACTCCGCCAGCGCGGCGCTAGTGGCGGTCCGGGAAGAGCGCCAGGCCAAGAATCCGCCGCACCGTGCCACACCTCCAGCTGGGGCGATACGGCACCAAGAGGCTACTACAAAGGCTGCAACAACGCCAACGAATGATCAGGCCCAGCAAGACGGTGTTCTCGGGCCTGCAGAGGCCCCAATGGGCGACCAGGCTCCTGGGGTCCCATCGCCTCAGGAGACGCCCCAACCTCCGGCAGACGCAGGCTCCATCGACGCTCCCACCCTCGTCGAGCACCCGGTGTACTTTGTCGGCACGGTACTACAGGATGTGAGGGCACGGTACCCCATGCCTCAAAAGCTCTTGCTCGCGCTCTTGGTGGCCTCGTGTAAACTGCGTCACTACTCCCAATGTCACCCAATCAAGGTCGTCTCGTCCTACCCGTTGGAGAGGGTACTTGTCACAGCCCCAGATCAGCCCTTGTTTGACTTTTGCTTGTTCCTCATGTCATCATGTTTAATTTTCAAAGAAACTTGAAATGGGGATGTTGAAACCCTAGCACCAAATGCATTCAACTAGGTTCAAGTAAAAAATATTTTCAATGAACCCAAATGCCCTTTAGAAAAGTTCATGATTTTTGTTAAAAGGTGAAAACCCCTGCCAAAAATGATGCACCTATTTCTAGGCCATCCTGGATTTTGAATTAAATCTTATTGTATTTGACTTTTGGGCATTTAAATGCTATAAATAATTTAAATGTTCAAATAATGTTGGAACTATTTTTGGGCCACTGAAATAATTCAGCAAGTGTCCATGAATATTTTCAGGATTTTAGGAAATGCCTTGGTATTTTTCCTAAGCTCAAAACAGAGGCAAATAATTAGAAAACAAAAACAAATTAGAAAACAGAAGAGGGAGAGAAAGTTACCTGGACCTACCTACTGTGCAGCCCACCTGGCCGGCCCAGCTGGCGGCCCAGCCCACCAGGCGCTCTCCTGTCGCCTTCCTCCTCGCGCCAGTAGGCGAGGGCGCGTGCCCGACGCGCGCAGCTACACGCCGCGGCCACCTCCTCCCTCCCTGCCTGCCTGGCTCCGCCTCGACGCGTCTGGACGATGCCGCGCGACCCCCAGAGCCGTCCGGCTCTCTCTCGCTCTCCCCCTCCTCTGTTCTTCCCGCCCGAACGCCTCCGTCGCCGCCGCTCGCCACCACCGCGGACACCGCCATCCCGGCGACGCCCTGAGATGCCCAAGAGCTCCGCCTAGTATCCCTCTTCCTCCTCGTCGAGTTGTGCAACGCCGGACGCCCCGAGTGCCTCCACATCGTCGTCTTCAACCTCCCAACGCCGGAGATCCCTCTCGCCGCCCCGCTCGCTCCGGTGCTTCCCCGAGCACGCCGAGGCCACCTCTGCACTCACTGTGAGGCTCCGGTCCTTTTCCCCCTAACCACCTCGTCGATTTCACCCTGTAGCTGCCGTCCTCATGAGCTCCGAAGCTCGCCGCCGTCAGGCCACATCGCCGCCGCGGCCAGAGCTAGCTATGACCGCAACCAAGCACTGCAACATGCTCAGCACGCCGTCAGGAGCTTGGAACACTCAACCATTGCTCCTGCCGTGCACTGCAGCGTCATTTCGTCGGTCCCGTAGCCCCGGCCGCCGCTAACCTCAACGCCGACGCTACTTCCGGCCACCCCACGGCCTCCCGCTTGTTCATTGGATGGGCGCGAGCGCAAGATACCCATAGCACCCATCCGCGCGTCGAATGGATGCCAGAGCCGCGATTCCGGCGTGCCTCCGCCGTGGCCAGAGGTCACCGGCGGCTAAGCGCCGGCCTAACCCCGATTAGGCTAGTGCTAATGATGCCCTGTGCAATTGACATGCGGGCCCCACTGTATAATTAACCATCTAACAAAAATAGATTGAATTAATCTAAGTCCAGTGGCCCCACGTGTCAGTTTGACTACGCTGACGTGGCCGTTGACCTGGCCCCACTGGTCAGCCTCTGTTCCTGCCCTGTCACACTGACGTGCGGACCCCACTGGTCAGGTTTGACCTGACTGGGTTAGTTGACCTGCTGACGTCACACTGACGTCAGGCTGACGCAGTAAAGCATTATCTGGATTTAAGTTTATTCAGGAAATTCCAGAAAATAGTATAAACTTCTAAAAATCATATAAAATCAACCGTAGCTCAGAATGAAATAATTTATATATGAAAAATTATCAGAAAAATGCAATCTATCCATCTGTATCATTTTCATGCATGTCAAACTAAATTATACCTGCTGTATAGGTGAAAACATGATAATGCACTATTTGAATTCATAGTTTGAATGTGAATTTGAATCTTTGGTTCAAATCAACTCAAACCATTCTGCTCTAGCTTGCATTAGCCCAAAACACATTCATATTGCCATGTCATAGCATCCATCATATTGTGCATTGCATTGATCGTGCCCTTCTCTGTTTGCCGGTAATCGTCCCCTCTCAGTAGCCGATGCTCCGATGACGTGATCGATGACACCGATGAAGAACTATAATATCTTCAGAAGTGCCAGGCAAGCATAACCCCCTTGTTCATTCCGATACAATCCCACTCTCTCGCTCCTGCTCTCTTTTACTACATTAGGACAACAACGATTCAACTGTTACTTGTTGCGGTAGTTGAACCCCTTATCCTCTGCATGACCTGTCATTGCCACAGTAAATAGATAAAACCCACTAGCATGAGTAGGTGTTGTTTGAGCCCTGATGTGCCTACTCATTCATGCTTGTTTGTCATGCCTGCTATTGCTTAGAGTTGTGTCAGGTCTGATTCATCGGGGATGAATTGGAAAGTTGTGAACATGTCCTACTGTGTGTGAGCCAAGTGTGTGAACACGATTTGGTAAAGGTAGCGGTGAGAGGCCATGTAGGAGTACATGGTGGTTGTCTCATTGAAGCCGTCCTCCGGAACTGAGTTCTGTGTTTGTGATCCATGATACAGTTACTACCACGCATTGGGCCCGAAACCAATGGACCCTCTCGGCTTCTTAATCACCCTTGTCCTCTGTCCAGGAGTTGCAAGTAGTTTCTGGTGTTTGTAGTATGCTGGAGGCCGTGGACAGCGCTGACCGAGGGGTGGGCTGTGATGCGGTAGGCATGTGGCACGGTGTACCGGGCGCCCGTTTGGTGTCTCGGGAACCCTGCACACATCGTTCGGGGCCGTATGTGGAAACCTCGGCCGGACTCCCTGCGGATGGAACCTGAATAGGCGATAAACCTGGACTAGAGACTTGAGTGTTTAGGTAGGCTGTGGCCGACTCCCTCGCCAGGCTTCCGCTTGAAGGTTGCCGAGGTACACGACGTGTACATGGTGGTAAGTGGCGAGAGCGTGTGTGACGAAGTACACCCCTGCAGGGTTAACATCATCTATTCGAATAGCCATGTCCGCGGTAAAGGACTTCTGGGTTGCCTATAACAGTTCATAGACAAGTGAAAGTGGATACTCTAAAATGCGCAAGATAAGCGTGAGTGCTATGGATGGCGTTCTCGTAGGGAGACGGGAGCGGGTCCATAGTGGAGTATTGATTTGGTGAATATGTGGACTCGTGTGCGCCACCTCAAAAGAGTTGCTTGCAGTCGTAGTTAGGATAGCCACCGAGTCAAAGCTGGCTTGCTGCAGTTAAACTCCACCACCCCCTTTGTTGATACCGATGCATATGTAGATAGTTCTGATGTAAGTCTTGCTGGGTACATTTGTACTCACGTTTGCTTATTTTATGTTTTGCAGAGAGACGTCAGTCTCGCTAGTAGTTCCGTGTGGACTTCGACGTTTAGCTTGATACCTCAGCTACGATCTTGTGCCCTCGGCAGGATCTAGTAAATAGTCAGGCTTCTCAGCTTTTTTTCATTTGTAGATGTCTGTACTCAGACATGTTGAGCTTCTGCATGTGCTTTGACTTGTATGCTCTGAATGTTGGGTCATGAGACCCATGTTTGTAATATCTGGCTCTTCGGAGCCTAATGAATAAATACTCTGAGTCGTAGAGTCTTGTTGTGATGCCATGTTGTATTTGCACATATCGAGCATATTGTGTGTATGATTGAAATGCTTGGTATGTGTGGGATCCGACAATCTAGTTGTCTATCCTTAGCAGCCTCTCTTATGGGGAAATGTAGTCTAGTGCCTCCTTGAGCCATAGTAGTCCGCTACAGCCCGGTTCACCGGAGTCCTGCTAGCCCAGCACTACTGCTCCGGAACACTTGACTGGCCGGCATGTGATTCACTTCGTTCCTGTGTCTGTCCCTTCGGGGAAATGTCACGCGGTGACATCCGGAGTCCTGCCTGGCCTGCTATAGCCCGGGTTCCCGGAGTCCTGTTACCCCAGTGCTACAGCTCAGATTCGCACGCTGCTGACCGACATGTTCGATGTTGATTCATGTATGCCTGTCCCCATACGTTAGTGCCGCTTTGGGTTCACGACTAGCCATGTCGGCCCGGGTTCTCTGTCATATGGATGCTAGCGACATTGTCATATACGCGAGCCAAAAGGCGCAAACGGTCCCGGGCCATGGTAAGGCGACACCCGTGGGAGTACCGTGCGTGAGGCCGCAAAGTGATATGAGGTGTTACAGGCTAGATCGGTGTGACTTGGAATCGGGGTCCCGACAGCGTTGGTATCAGAGCCTGACTGCCTGTAGGTTTACCAAGCCAAACTGGTCGAAGTTGAGTCTAGAAATGCTTTAGTTATGTAAGGGAATTGATTGTGGAAGGGAACGTAAGGCTCTTTTTACTCCTTTACCTTATGCCCTTCTGATCTGAGTCACCCTCTTCTCTTCTACGGGGATTAAGAACTAGGCTTCTCTTCTCTCTATCAGGTTCACGTGTTACTAATCCGTAGACTCATAGGATTAATGGACTTAAGCCTCAGTTCAGTTCCTACTACTTCCGTATGTTGACCATTGATCCCGGAAGTTTATATTGTGATGTTGAGTGGTCATGCCACTATTTTGCAGGATGTCTCAAGTATTTTTGAGCATTTACAGTCGTTATGCTGTCCAAGTCATCCCAGGTTTCTAAATAGTCCGATGCATTTGCAATCCCTTCTTTCCGTTCTCGATGTTCCTTTGGGCCAGATTAACCACACTAATCGTTGAGTTGAGGTACTCTGTTGCCTTGACATATATGTTGGAGTTATTATTACGACCCTAGGTGTCTTAGAAGATTACCTAGTAAGCTAGCTATGCTTGTATTCCCAGTGTGCAGATTCTGGCCATTATTCTCGAAAGCATCCCGTGATGCCATCTAGTTATTAGGCATTCTACTTCTGGGTTCTTGAGCCCAAGATTCACTCCACTTACCTCCTGTTGATAGTGTTTGCTAGTTCCCTTAAGTTATTAGTAACCTTTGCATTAGTCCTCGAGGTCCGAGGTATATCGTTCTTCTAAATACCATGAACCATTCTTGGCAGGAGTTCGTTTGAACCAAAAGGTCATGACCAGAGTGCTCTTAATGAGTTCTCCATTCTACATTGTGAATCTGCCAGTTCTACCCTTCCTCCATGGGTTATCCGGAAGAAATGTTGAGCTTCGCCCGACATACTAATCTATGCATCCACAACTCAGAAAACCATATGTTCCTTCGAGTTGTCCCTCTTTAGTTATTTTCTGGCCCTCGTCTATCAATTGATAGTCAGGAGTAATTGTGCATTTGTGTTATCGATGCCTATTATTCTGGTGGTCTGTCAAGCCATTCTAATCCGGAATGACTAGGAGAAACAAACTCCAGTACCTCGTCCATCTCTGGGATTGGGTCAAAGTAGTTGTATTCCGCAGATCAAATGCCTAACCAGCTTTTGTTCTGTTCTACCTACGAGTATTACCCTCTTTATGTCAGGAATCTCATGAGGATTGCACCAACCCTCATGAATTCTTGTTGCAGTGATACTTCTGGCCATCGTTATTCATTCCTCGGTCTCCGTATTATTGTAACCGGAATACTGACAAGTGAATCGTGGTGTGTGAAATCTATACTCCTAGCAATTCCGTTGCTTGGTAGTTAAAGGACAATAATTTCATCCTTAGCGTGTTGGTTATCGAATCACCATTCCGAGGTTGATCGTGCTACCTAGTCCTTATTTTTGGTGCACTCTTCAATCAATGAGTTAGGATTTTTGTCAAACCCTTGCTCAGTTGATCATATCGTCTTGCCCTGAAAAGCAAGATTGTTCTCGATCTTAATAACAAGTCGGTGGATCGTGATTTTCCAAATATCTTCTTGGAAGTACCACCAGGTTGTCCCTGACCGATATGTTGAGTTTGTGAACAAGTTGGTTTTCCAATAAACCACCCCTTCTCCAAGAATCTGTGTTGGATACCCCTGAGCTAGTTGGTCAAGCTAAACAACAACTTGGAGAGTTGGAAGATAAAAGGTTGGCTAACTTAGTTCATGTTAAGGGATATATTTGCGTGTGTTGAAGATAGATGATATCTTCATCGATTGGTCCCTGTGATGAGTTGTTGGACCTATTGTCGTATCAAGACCTTGATTTGAGTATGGGCTATCATCAAATCAAATCAGGACCAACGATGTTCATAATGTTGTCTTACTCGTGGTTGATCCCTCGAGCATACACCATTATATCTTTTGGGTCTGACCAATGCTATCACTTGTTCACATAATTATGGAATTCCATCTCCATGGAAACCTGGATGAAATGTTGTTGAGCCCATCAGCAACACTGCTACCTTCTCCATGACTCGTGTTGAACATCCAGCTAGTATTGGAAACTTTATAAGCATTATCTTCGTGTTCCGTCATGAAGCATATGTTGGATGAAAGAAGTGACTTACTCTGATTCATGTGCATTAGATGCAAGTTGCCGCCGTGGATTCGAGAAAGTTGTTTTGCTTCCTCTGGAATCATCCCAAGTCAGTCATGCATATGTGCGAAGTATACCGTGGTTTGGAGACTTGCAACCTTCATTCGATATGTATCCTTAGCACACCAAGCCACTAACTGACTTGTTTAAGGAAAAGGAGTTCCTTCATAAGAGCTAATCCGGACTTATGAAAGGACTTCGATATCCTCGTTGATGGTTCCCAACCAGAACCCGGTAGTGTTTTATTATAAGACTACCATGTGATCATGCTTGTCTGGGACAACGTGCTCACATGTATGTAGCAGAACCAGCTCATGTTTTGGAGCTTGCTATCGTAGTTCATCCCCTGAGAATCTCGCAACGTCATCTCGTCGATTTGTGTTGCAAACCTTCATTTTTCTTCCTAGACTTGACGAGTCTGGAATATTCTGACACCAACCAGATCTAAATCTCAGGCAGACATGATGGTTGGAACATTCTCCAAGAATTATAATATTGCCCTCTCGATAACCGGTAAAGTGGATGTCGTGGCCAACACATCCAGCCGGAAGGCCTATTATTGTAGTATCTTGATTGATAAAGTTGGCCACCTCCCCATAAGGATTTCGTAGGACTTACCTCCGTAGTTATTCCTTATGGATTCTTGTGCTCCTGAAGTCCGACCTTTTACTTGATGTTCTAGATACCAAACCACATCTAATGGGTTACGCTAGAACATCAAGGAGAACATTAGAAGCGGAGTGCTAAATGTCTCTCGGTCGATCATCCAGATTTTGCTCCCTTGGCTTCGCTAAGGTGAAATCTAAGAAAGTGTTGTCCTCCTTTGCACCTGCATCCTCCATCACCGTTCATCGTGGTAGTATGTTGTGTTGCCAGGATCCTCGACATGGATGTTGGTAAAACCTTGATGAATATGGAAATGCTGAAGTTCTTGAGAGCACGCACAAGCACTAGGTTATCATCGGCACTAACTGGGATTGCTCCCAGTTTCCTTCGGTTATGCTAAACCTTTCAAACAGTAGATTCACTCTCTACTGTTGAGCTCCTCCCCAGTTACTAGAATCATTCCTAGCATTTGCATTTTTGTCCCAGCTTGCACCGTCATTGTGCCATCCTACCTTGGATTACCCTTCCCAGTAATTACTGATAAGGACCATCTTCAAAAGTGGTCCCACCAGGGGTTCCGACCATTTCCGGTGATAAGCAAATCACCCCTTGTGTTGTCTGTAACAAGGTAGTCCACATCATCCATTCTGGTCCGAGTATGCCATTCTTTAGAATCCGTTCACATGATCGTTTGTGATTGCCTTAGGCTAGTATAAAGAGTTTCAATGATCTTAGGATCAAAAGTAATTCTTTTTGCCACTTAAGGAATAGTTCTACGAGTCACCTTCCCCAAGGTGCCCCGTTATGGAATCGTGGCAATTATCTCCTCGCTACTTTGAAACCATGCACCGTCTTATTCAACGTGGAATTGTGTTTATCAACTTGAATCTTCGTTCTCTGTTTCACTTCATCCCTCTCTCGATGTATGTGTTGAGTCTCAGCTCAAGAGATACTCAACGTCGCATTCCGTGAGTTGATCGTGAGTTGCTCGATCTTTAAGGAGATCGATTTCTATAGAGTTTCCCTTGTCGTCATCGTGTCGGATGAAGATCTCGAAGGCAAAGATGTCAACGTTAATTGAAGCAACGGATCAACGTCTTCGCGAAGAGCAATTGGGTCATGAAGATCGTGTTAGCTTGGTGTCCCCTCTGTCTTCTTACCTCACGTCTTGAATCTCGGGACGAGATTCTTGTTTAGTGGGGGTGAGCTGTCACAGCCCCAGATCAGCCCTTGTTTGACTTTTGCTTGTTCCTCATGTCATCATGTTTAATTTTCAAAGAAACTTGAAATGGGGATGTTGAACCCCTAGCACCAAATGCATTCAACTAGGTTCAAGTAAAAAATATTTTCAATGAACCCAAATGCCCTTTAGAAAAGTTCATGATTTTTGTTAAAAGGTGAAAACCCCTGCCAAAAATGATGCACATATTTCTAGGCCATCCTGGATTTTGAATTAAATCTTATTGTATTTGACTTTTGGGCATTTAAATGCTATAAATAATTTAAATGTTCAAAAAATGTTGGAACTATTTTTGGGCCACTGAAATAATTCAGCAAGTGTCCATGAATATTTTCAGGATTTTAGGAAATGCCTTGGTATTTTTCCTAAGCTCAAAACAGAGGCAAATAATTAGAAAACAAAAACAAATTAGAAAACAGAAGAGGGAGAGAAAGTTACCTGGACCTACCTACTGTGCAGCCCACCTGGCCGGCCCAGCTGGCGGCCCAGCCCACCAGGCGCTCTCCTGTCGCCTTCCTCCTCGCGCCAGTAGGCGAGGGCGCGTGCCCGACGCGCGCAGCTACACGCCGCGGCCACCTCCTCCCTCCCTGCCTGCCTGGCTCCGCCTCGACGCGTCTGGACGATGCCACGCGACCCCCAGAGCCGTCCGGCTCTCTCTCGCTCTCCCCCTCCTCTGTTCTTCCCGCCCGAACGCCTCCGTCGCCGCCGCTCGCCACCACCACGGACACCGCCATCCCGGCGACGCCCTGAGATGCCCAAGAGCTCCGCCTAGTATCCCTCTTCCTCCTCGTCGAGCTGTGCAACGCCGGACGCCCCGAGTGCCTCCACATCGTCGTCTTCAACCTCCCAACGCCGGAGATCCCTCTCGCCGCCCCGCTCGCTCCGGTGCTTCCCCGAGCACGCCGAGGCCACCTCTGCACTCACTGTGAGGCTCCGGTCCTTTTCCCCCTAACCACCTCGTCGATTTCACCCTGTAGCTGCCGTCCTCATGAGCTCCGAAGCTCGCCGCCGTCAGGCCACATCGCCGCCGCGGCCAGAGCTAGCTATGACCGCAACCAAGCACTGCAACATGCTCAGCACGCCGTCAGGAGCCTGGAACACTCAACCGTTGCTCCTGCCGTGCACTGCAGCGTCGTTTCGTCGGTCCCGTAGCCCCGGCCGCCGCTAACCTCAACGCCGGCGCTACTTCCGGCCACCCCACGGCCTCCCGCTTGTTCCATTGGATGGGCGCGAGCGCTAGATACCCATAGCACCCATCCGTGCGTCGAATGGATGCCGGAGCCGCGATTCCGGCGTGCCTCCGCCGTGGCCAGAGGTCACCGGCGGCTAAGCGCCGGCCTAACCCCGATTAGGCTAGTGCTAATGATGCCCTGTGCAATTGACATGCGGGCCCCACTGTATAATTAACCATCTAACAAAAATAGATTGAATTAATCTAAGTCCAGTGGCCCCACGTGTCAGTTTGACTACGCTGACGTGGCCGTTGACCTGGCCCCACTGGTCAGCCTCTGTTCCTGCCCTGTCACACTGACGTGCGGACCCCACTGGTCAGGTTTGACCTGACTGGGTTAGTTGACCTGCTGACGTCACACTGACGTCAGGCTGACGCAGTAAAGCATTATCTGGATTTAAGTTTATTCAGGAAATTCCAGAAAATAGTATAAACTTCTAAAAATCATATAAAATCAACCGTAGCTCAGAATGAAATAATTTATATATGAAAAATTATCAGAAAAATGCAATCTATCCATCTGTATCATTTTCATGCATGTCAAACTAAGTTATACCTGCTGTATAGGTGAAAACATGATAATGCACTATTTGAATTCATAGTTTGAATGTGAATTTGAATCTTTGGTTCAAATCAACTCAAACCATTCTGCTCTAGCTTGCATTAGCCCAAAACACATTCATATTGCCATGTCATAGCATGTATCATATTGTGCATTGCATTGATCGTGCCCTTCTCTGTTTGCCGGTAATCGTCCCCTCTCAGTAGCCGATGCTCCGATGACGTGATCGATGACACCGATGAAGAACTATAATATCTTCAGAAGTGCCAGGCAAGCATAACCCCCTTGTTCATTCTGATACAATCCCACTCTCTCGCTCCTACTCTCTTTTACTACATTAGGACAACAACGATTCAACTGTTACTTGTTGCGGTAGTTGAACCCCTTATCCTCTGCATGACCTGTCATTGCCACAGTAAATAGATGAAACCCACTAGCATGAGTAGGAGTTGTTTGAGCCCTAATGTGCCTACTCATTCATGCTTGTTTGTCATGCCTGCTATTGCTTAGAGTTGTGTCAGGTCTGATTCATCGGGGATGAATTGGAAAGTTGTGAACATGTCCTACTGTGTGTGAGCCAAGTGTGTGAACACGATTTGGTAAAGGTAGCGGTGAGAGGCCATGTAGGAGTACATGGTGGGTTGTCTCATTGAAGCCGTCCTCAGGAACTGAGTTCTGTGTTTGTGATCCATGATACAGTTACTACCACGCATTGGGCCCGAAACCAATGGACCCTCTCGGCTTCTTAATCACCCTTGTCCTCTGTCCAGGAGTTGCAAGTAGTTTCTGGTGTTTGTAGTATGCTGGAGGCCGTGGACAGCGCTGACCGAGGGGTGGGCTGTGATGCGGTAGGCATGTGGCACGGTGTACCGGGCGCCCGTTTGGTGTCTCGGGAACCCTGCACACATCGTTCGGGGCCGTATGTGGAAACCTCGGCCGGACTCCCTGCGGATGGAACCTGAATAGGCGATAAACCTGGACTAGAGACTTGAGTGTTTAGGTAGGCTGTGGCCGACTCCCTCGCCAGGCTTCCGCTTGAAGGTTGCCGAGGTACACGACGTGTACATGGTGGTAAGTGGCGAGAGCGTGTGTGACGAAGTACACCCCTGCAGGGTTAACATCATCTATTCGAATAGCCGTGTCCGCGGTAAAGGACTTCTGGGTTGCCTATAACAGTTCATAGACAAGTGAAAGTGGATACTCTAAAATGCGCAAGATAAGCGTGAGTGCTATGGATGGCGTTCTCGTAGGTAGACGGGAGCGGGTCCATAGTGGAGTATTGATTTGGTGAATATGTGGACTCGTGTGCGCCACCTCAAAAGAGTTGCTTGCAGTCGTAGTTAGGATAGCCACCGAGTCAAAGCTGGCTTGCTGCAGTTAAACTCCACCACCCCCTTTGTTGATACCGATGCATATGTAGATAGTTCTGATGTAAGTCTTGCTAGGTACATTTGTACTCACGTTTGCTTATTTTATGTTTTGCAGAGAGACGTCAGTCTCGCTAGTAGTTCCGTGTGGACTTCGACGTTTAGCTTGATACCTCAGCTACGATCTTGTGCCCTCGGCAGGATCTAGTAAATAGTCAGGCTTCTCAGCTTTTTTTTCATTTGTAGATGTCTGTACTCAGACATGTTGAGCTTCCGCATGTGCTTTGACTTGTATGCTCTGAATGTTGGGTCATGAGACCCATGTTTGTAATATCTGGCTCTTCGGAGCCTAATGAATAAATACTCTGAGTCGTAGAGTCTTGTTGTGATGCCATGTTGTATTTGCACATATCGAGCATATTGTGTGTATGATTGAAATGCTTGGTATGTGTGGGATCCGACAATCTAGTTGTCTATCCTTAGCAGCCTCTCTTATGGGGAAATGTAGTCTAGTGCCTCCTTGAGCCATAGTAGTCCGCTACAGCCCGGTTCACCGGAGTCCTGCTAGCCCAGCACTACTGCTCCGGAACACTTGACTGGCCGGCATGTGATTCACTTCGTTCCTGTGTCTGTCCCTTCGGGGAAATGTCACGCGGTGACATCCGGAGTCCTGCCTAGCTTGCTATAGCCCGGGTTCCCGGAGTCCTGTTAGCCCAGTGCTACAGCTCGGATTCGCACGCTGCTGACCGACATGTTCGATGTTGATTCACGTATGCCTGTCCCCATACGTTAGTGCCGCTTTGGGTTCACGACTAGCCATGTCGGCCCGGGTTCTCTGTCATATGGATGCTAGCGACATTGTCATATACGCGAGCCAAAAGGCGCAAACGGTCCCGGGCCATGGTAAGGCGACACCCGTGGGAGTACCGTGCGTGAGGCCGCAAAGTGATATGAGGTGTTACAGGCTAGATCGGTGTGACTTGGAATCGGGGTCCCGACAGTACTACGGTGCCCCGACGCTGCTGGAAGAGTCGCTGAATGGAACATCGAGCTACAAGCATTCCAGCTGGAGTTCAGCACAACCAGGGTCATCAAGGGAGCCGCGCTCGCTGACTTAGTGGTAGAATGGACCGACACCCCGAGGCTTGAAGCAGGTGAGGACTGATCCCTCTCGCCAGGAAGTGAAGCGCCAGATGGTTGGGTC
>NC_057805.1:181341392-181366638 GCF_018294505.1 Triticum aestivum | reverse complement strand
GCTGGAGCAGTGCTCATATCACCCACTCAGGACAAGCTCTACTACGCCGTGCAGCTCTACTTC
This sequence comes from Triticum aestivum, assembly GCF_018294505.1. Taxonomy (NCBI): domain Eukaryota; kingdom Viridiplantae; phylum Streptophyta; class Magnoliopsida; order Poales; family Poaceae; genus Triticum; species Triticum aestivum. The sequence goes on along the minus strand of NC_057805.1, from coordinate 181,366,575 downwards.
CAGCAGGGCGAGAAGGTCTCCAACAACATCCCGGAGTACGAAGGCCTCATTGCCGGCCTTAAGGCTGCGGTGGCCCTAGGGGTGAAGCGCCTCACCATCAGGGCGACTCGCGGCTCCTCGTCAACTTCTCCAACAAGGTATATCGGCCGAGGGACGAGCACATGGAGACATACCTCGCGGAGGTACGTAAAATGGAAAAGCAGTTCTTGGGCCTAGAAGTGCAGCACGTGCCCTGTGGCACCAACAAGGAGGCTGATAACATCGCCAAAAGGGCATCCAAGTGCCAGCCCCAAGAGCCTAGCATCTTTGAAGAACGGCTCTTCAAGACTTCGGCGGCACCTCCGCCTTCGGGGCCGGCGCCGCCTCAGGAGGAACTCCCCCAGCCACCTACCTCGGGAGCCCAGGCCTGCGGCCCAACCTCGGGAGCGCACCTGCTCCTGGCGCTCGAGCCGTAGGAGGGGTGTTGGACCAAGGAGGTCAAGGAATACCTGACGCAAGGGACGCTGCCGGAGAAAGAGGAAGACACGGAGCGCGTGGCCCGACAGGCTAAGACATACTGCATCCAGGACGGTGAGCTATATAGGAAGCGGCCAAATGATGTTTCCTTGCGATGCATCTCTAGGGAGCAGGGGATCAAGTTGCTAGCTGACATACATGGCGGAGACTGCAGGAACCACTCGTCGTCATGTACCCTGATCGGTAAAGCGTTCCGCAGCGGGTTCTACTAGCCTATGGCACTCAACGATGCGACCGAGCTGGTGAGGTCCTGCGAGGCCTGCCAATTCCACGCCAAGCAGATCCATCAGCCAGCTCAGGGCCTCCAGACCATCCTGCTCTCGTGGCCATTCGCCGTCTGGGGTCTGGATATCCTAGGCCCGTTCCCTCGAGCGCCTGGGGGCTACCGCTACCTCTACGTCGCCATCGACAAGTTCACCAAGTGGGCAGAGGTGGAGGTCGTCTGCACCATCCCGGCCGGGTTAGCAGTTAAGTTCATCAAGGGCCTCGTGAGCCGGTTTGGGGTCCCTAACCGCATCATCACCGACAACGGCTCGCAGTTCACTAGCAATCTATTCAAGACATATTATGCTAACCTTGGAACGCAGATCTGCAACGCTTCGGTGGCACACCCCAGGAGCAATGGCCAAGCTGAACGCGCCAACGCGGAAGTCCTGAGAGGCCTCAAGACCAGGACCTTCAAAAAGAAGCTCGAGGCCTGCGGCAGGGGCTGGAACGACAAGCTCCAGTCTGTGCTGTGGTCCATCCGCATCACCACCACCAAGCCAACATGCAAGACCCCGTTCTTCCTCGTCTACGGAGCAGAAGCGATTCTCCCTCACGAGGTCAAGCATTTCTCTGCGCGGGTCTTGGCGTTTGATAAAACGCAGTAGGATGCCATGCGGGGGATGGACCTTGTGCTAGGGGAGGAACGCCGCCGTGAAGCCACGCTCCGAGCGGCAAGATACCAGCAGGCGCTGTGACGGTATCACTGCTGCAGCATCCGCTCCAGGACGCTCGAGGTGGGTGACCTCGTCCTAAGGCGGGTGCTCTCCAGGGAAGGGCTGCATAAGCTCTCGCCCGTGTGGGAGGGCCCGTTATGGTTGCCCATGTCTCCAGGCCTGGCGCCGGGCTCCTGGAGACGCGGGATGGGGTCCCCATCCAGAACGCCTAGAACATCCAGCACCTCCGGAAGTTCTACCCATGAAGCAAGGCCCAGCGCCTGTGAAGCAAGGCCCGGTGCCTGTGAAGGTCTCCGCTTGTGACACTCTCACATAATAATGAGTGGGGCTGTACATGCCCCGGAGTCTCAGGAGTGCCGCCCTCGGGCCTCAGGGGCTCCCTCCCACGTCCTAGTGGTAGCACTTAGCTTCGCGCTGGTGAGAAGACTAGACTAGGTGCCGGACGCTGCTATTCATTTGCTTTCGGTAGTTGGTTTGCCCCTTTTTTATGGAATTTGGAGTTCTGGTGTTCTCTATCGATTGCTCGGATGGGTTTTCCTTTCCTTTTGCAGCCTATTCGCTCTTTCCTTGTTTTACGCCTGGGAGGGCGGCAGTTGCCCGACGCTTTCCCTCACGCGCCTCGTGCGGGGGCTCGGCAGGTATGTGCGCACACTGGGCTAGCCCAACCGCGAACACACCTCGCCGAAGCTCTGTCGCTCGAGAGCTCCGGCTCTCCTAACATTTGCAAGGCACCCTCGATCAAGCTCGTGCTTGGCGCTTCTTCCTAAGTCCGTGCCCCATGGGTACCGCGACGTGCTGCACTAGGCCGTGACTAGCCCATGGCTGGGGCCTCGTACAGAGAAGGATAAGCACCCAACGGATGACCTAACAAAATTCTGCGGCCTTACAACGACTCCTGAGGTCAACAACTCCTGAGCCAGCGGCTGGGAGGTGTCAGCGGGTCCCAGAAGCCGCACCACGAGACGTGGAACTACCCCGGGCGCACCAAGTTAAGTTATCCCCCTGCACCTACATAAAGCACGAATGCCACAACACGACACATGAACAATAAACATAACATAGCGACTTAGAAACCACGGTTCGTTACACACCCTTGCAGGGCCCCATACTTGTTTCTTTTTGAAATGCAGGAAGAAAGGAGAGAACAAAACAAAAGTTGCGCGCGCCCCCGCAGCGGCTCGCGATTGTAGGCCCTCGGCGCCCTCTTGGACTCAGCCAGACCCTTCCTCGCACTTCACTGGGGCGCGGCGATGAGACGACCCGCTACCGCCCTCGAAGCAGGCACGGCGGCTGATCATAGCCGCCGCTGCTGGAGCTGTTGCCGGAGGAGGGGCTGCCATAGCTAGACGAGCCGCGGCCGGCCGCGAGAGTGAGTTCACCTTCACCCTCGTCACGGCCGTCGCCAAGGCCGAGTACCTCGCCGCCGTCATTGTCCCCAGGGTAGCATCCGACGCGGCGACCATCTTCCCCGAATACCCTCACGTAGAGGGTCCCGTCGTCGTCATACTTGAAGGAGGGAGCACCGCCTGCCCAGGTCGCGCGCGCAGGCGAACGTCTGCCAACCGCGGGCCAGGGCTGTGTTGCCCGCGATGGAGACCTCCACCGCGACCCATGAAGCCTTGCTGCAGCAGCCGTCCGCCTGCAGCCAGAGACTGCCCGGACCTGTGGCCGGCAGCTCACCGGCAAAGGAGCACGGGAGTTGAAGTCAGGTGCCAGCCGGGTTCTCCGACCGCACGACGAACTCCGGTAGAACCTCCGCCGAGTGGAAGCACAGCCGGGGAGGCCGCGCAACCATGGCGCGCCTCCCTCCATCGATGGGGCTGCCACGACCTGGGCGGCTCCCACCGCGCGAAGAAGCGCCGCCGCGGCCGCGAGGGGCCACGGCGGGGGTCGCAACGTGCTTGCGTGGGCGACGGCATCCCCTCTTGGGCGGTGACGAGCCAGGCCCCTCCTGGCGGGCCTTCCCTTTCTCCGCGGCCGAGAGCCTCTTCATCGGCGCCATGGGTGTCGTTGCCAGCAACGAAGCAAGGAAGAAGAAGCGAGCGGAATGGGAAGAGATGGGCAATAGGGGCTCCACCCCCTCCTCATTTATAGCAGGAGAAGGCCAACCTGCGACCCCCATGATACGTCCATTTTGCATCATGCTTTTATATCGATATTTATTGCATTATGGGCTATTATTACACATTATGTCACAATACTTATGCCTATTCTCTCTTATTTTACAAGGTTTACATGAGGAGGGAGAATGCCGGCAGTTGGAATTCTGGGCTGGAAAAGGAGCAAATATTACAGACCTATTATGCACAACTCCAAAAGTCCTGAAACTCCAAGAAAGTTATTTTTGGAAATAATAAAAAATACTGGAAGAAGAATCCACGTCAGGGGCGCCTCCACCTGTCCACGAGGGTGAGGGGCGCGCCCTATCCCCCTGGGCGCGCCCCTGCCTCGTGGCGCGCCCCCTGTTGGCCCTCCGGTGCCCATCTTCTGCTATATGAAGTCTTTCGTCCGAAGAAAAATCATAAGCAAGCTTTCGGGACGAGACTCCGCCGCCACGAGGCGGAACCTTGGCGGAACCAATCTAGGGCTATTGATGATAGCTTTCCGGATGAACAATTAAAGGTCATAAATAATTCTCGTACTGCTCCATGGTATGCTGATTATATTGTTGCTAAATTTATACCACCTAGTTTCACATACCAGCAGAAGAAAAAGTTTTTCTATGATTTGAGACATTACTTTTGGGATGACCCACATCTTTATAAAGGAGTAGATGGTGTTATTAGACGTTGTGTACCTGAGCATGAACAGGAACAGATCCGACGCAAGTGTCACTCCGGAGCTTATGGAGGACACCATGCTGGAGATAGAACTGCACATAAGGTATTGCAATATGGTTTTAATTGGCCTACTCTCTTCAAGGATGCCCGTAAGTTTGTCTTATCTTGTGATGGATGTCAAAGAATTGGTAACATTAGTAGACGTCAAGAAATGCGTATGAACTATTCACTTGTTATTGAACCATTTGATGTTTGGGGCTTTGATTATATGGGACCTTTTCCTGCCTCTAATGGTTACACACATATTTTAGTTGCTGTTGATTACGTTACTAAGTGGGCAGAAGCTATTCCAACTAGTAGTGCTGATCATAACACTTCTATTAAGATGCTTAAAGAAGTTATTTTTCCGAGGTTTGGAGTCCCTAGATATTTAATGACTGATGGTGGTTCACATTTTATTCATGGTGCTTTCCAAAAAATGCTTGCTAAATATGATGTTAATCATAGAATTGCATCTCCCTATCACCCGCAGTCTAGTGGTCAAGTAGAATTGAGTAATAGAGAGCTCAAATTGATTTTGCAAAAGACTGTTAATAGATCTAGAAAGAACTGGTCCAAGAAACTTGAAGATGCATTATGGACCTATAGAACTGCATATAAAAATCCTATGGGTATGTCTCCGTATAAAATGGTTTATGGAAAAGCATGTGACTTACCTCTCGAACTAGAACATAAGGCATATTGGGCTATTAAAGAGCTCAATTATGATTTCAAACTTGCCGGTGAGAATAGGTTATTTGACATTAGCTCACTTGATGAATGGAGAACCCAAGCCTACGAAAATGCCAAGTTGTTTAAAGAAAAAGTTAAAAGATGGCATGACGAAAGAATACAGAAGCGTGAGTTTAATGTAGGTGATTATGTATTACTATACAACTCTCGTTTAAGATTTTTTGCAGGAAAACTTCTCTCTAAATGGGAAGGTCCTTACGTTATCGAGGAGGTCTATCGTTCCGGTGCCATAAAAATCAACAACTTCGAAGGCACAAATCCGAAGGTGTTGAACGGTCAAAGAATCAAACATTATATCTCAGGTAATCCCATAAATGTTGAAACCAATGTTATTGAAACCGTAACCCTGGAGGAATACATAAGGGACACTTTCCGGAATGTTTTAGACTCCGAAAAGGAATAGGTATGTAGTACGGTAAGTAAACCGACTCCAAAACAGTTCTAAAGGCAATTTTTCTGCGTTTTGGATTATTTAGAAAAATAGAAAAATAAGAAGCAGTCCGGGAAGGACATGAGGCCTCCACGAGGGTGGAGGGTGCGCCCTACCCCCCTGGGCGCGCCCCCCTACATCGTGGGCACCTCGTGTGCTCTCCGGACTCCGTTTTCTTGCACGATACGTATTTTGTTTGGTAAAAATTCATTATATAATCTCCCGAAGGTTTTGACTCCTGTATCACGCAATTGTCCTCTGTTCTTGTTTCGAGTTATTTCCTATCAGGGTTCTCAAGGGCAGGCATCATGTCGTCCCCCTCCTCCAACAATGGTGACAACAATGCTTGGCTAACAAAGATAGAGCGGAAGAGGGAAGAACACATGGAGATCAACAAGGATGAAGGGATCAAGAAGGCCATGGAGGACCAAGCTCCTGAAGACAACCTTCAACTTAATCACAATCTTCTTACCCCAACTGAGATCGAAGCTTTCAAGATGATTGAGTTAGCTCATATACAAAACAAGTATCTCACACGTGAAAATATTTTGTTGAAGGAGCATATCGTTGCACTCAAGGGCATTATCCGCAAGTTGGAGGACCTCTTACGCTCGATGTGTGTCGGGTGGTTGGTGCGACATATGCCAACGGGTGGCTTATCATTGTGGGTGCCAATAAGACGTCGCCAGTGCCTGGAAACGGGATGAGGCGAAGACATGCACGCCGGCGGATCTTACCCAGGTTCGGGGCTCTCCGAGGAGATAACACCCCTAGTCCTGCTCTGCGGGGTCTCTGCATGATCACTAGATCAGTAAAAGTAGCTACAATCGCTCCTAGAGCTGTTGGGTTCAAGGGAGAAGAAGAACAAGGCTAGCTCTCACTTCTCTCTCTATGGTGTGTGTGCTATGCTCAGAAGCCAACCCTTTGCATGGGTGCTCCGGGGGGTTTATATAGGCCTACCCCCCGGGGGTACAATTGTAATCCGGCTGGGCTCTGGTCCCAGCCGTCAGTGTCTACGTTCGTCGGCTTCTCCGCCGGCTGTTGGGGCCCGCCGACTGGTGGGTCCCGCCGACTGCCGGCCTCTTGGTCAACAGGCCGGCCCCACCGCCTAGGGTCTTGTCGGCGGCTGCTTACTGTAGCCTCGCCCCTGATGATGAGGGCTTCGTTGAGGTAAGCGTGGCTATAGTGCGCCGCCTCGGGGGCTCTCACTGTAGCCTTACCTCGTCTTCTCTCCTTAATGTGGCACATGCTTTGAGGGAGGGGGTAGCCGGCTTCTGGGGGCCGGCTACGCCCTTGGCCGACTTGGGGAGGCCGGGCCGCCTTCACGCCTCTCTCTGGCTGAAGGGGCCCGCCGCCCGTGGGCCGTACTGGAGTCTGTCGTGGATGACGTTGAGGCTAGCATGGCTACAGTGCCGAGCCGAACGGGAGACGGCCGTCCAGTACGGCCTCCTGTAGCCATGCCTGCCTCGGGCTTCGGGGGTAGTGGGCCGCACTGTGGCCACACCCCGTCTTGTCACCGTTATGTGGGTGTAGCTTTGGTGGTTGTGGTCTCGGCCGGCTTCTTGGAGTCGGCGCTCTTCGAGGCCGGCTTCCTGGAGTCGGCCCCCCCACGGATATCCTGGAGGGGGGAGGTTGCTGAGGCTGGGCCGCCTCCCGTGAGTCGGCTTCGGGGGTAGCTGGCCAGGGGAGGTGGTCCAATGCTTGGAGTGCTTGGAGGCCCAAAGGCCTGATAATTTTTTCAGAAGAACCAGGGGTAGTCGGTTAGGCTACCCGTGGCCATTTACTCCGACAGTAGTCCCCGAAGCTGATTGGGCTTCGAGGTTGGGTAGGAGTTGAGAAGCTCGATCAGCTTCCTATCTTGAGAAGCCGGCAGCTGGGAGCCAGCTTTGGTTAGGCATGCCGCCTCGGTCGAAAACTCCGGAGTCGGAGGGCGGGAGCTCGCCAGTGCGTGCACCGAGCCGCGGTCCGGCCACTTGCCGTCTGCGAACCACGTGGCCCCTCTTGGCCGGAAAGCCTGCCAGCCCACGCGCGCGACGGGACGTCGCCACAGGGCGGGGGCCCGCCACGTCCACGCCCGGGCCCAGGCGCGGATTCTCTACATCCCGAAACCGCCCGCAGGTCTTCTTGCGGCAGTTTCGGCTCGCCTTTAGGGCGTAATAATCACGAGGAGTGGGGGGAATGGGTGCAGTTAATCCCATGTCTCCCCCCACGTCCGGCCTCCCCGGCCTCGCCTCGCGAAGCTATAAATTGGGGGAGATGGAGGGCGGTAGGCTCTCGCACGCTCCTCCTTCTTCCACCATCTTCTTTCGCTCGCCGTTTCTTGCAACAGCGCCTCGCCGCCGCGCTCTTCCACCACACGTTCCTCCGCCGCCGCGCTCGTTTTCGCCATGCCTCCCGCCACGGAGCAGTATAGTGGGGATTGGGACGGCTCCAACGTCCACGAGGATCACGTCGAGTTCCTCCGCAATACGCGATGGCTGCCCGGCGCGGACAAGGTGGAGGTCCGTCTTGCGCCGGCGAAGGAAATTACGCCGGAGCCGCGGGAGGGCGAGCGGGTGGTCTTCCGCTCGCATTTCTTGCGCGGCATCGGCCTGCCAGTGAGCGCCTTCTTCCGCTCCTGGCTCGATTTCTACCAGCTCCAGCCGCATCACCACACCCCAAACGCGGTGGTGCTGCTGTCAGCCTTCGTCACCCTGTGCGAAGGCTACCTCGGCGTCCTCCCTACCCTCGAGCTCTGGGGGGAGTTCTTCCAGTCCAAGCTGGGCACGCGCATCCAGGGCGTGCCGGCTCAGACTGGCGCCTTCATCGCGTCGCGGAGGTCGGTCGCCGACAACCCCTTCCCCGTCATCACGCTGATCCAATCGGTGAAGAAGTGGCAAAAGTCGTACTTCTACGTGCGGAACATCGCCCTACGGGGCGACTACATCAACCTGCCGGCTTACGTAGCCGGCCCACCGGCGGGCAGGCGGCCCCAGTGGTCCTTCCGGGCCGTGACTCTGATGCCGGCCGGGTCCGCAGCCATCGCCCGGGTGCGAGTGATGACCCAGTCGGAGGGCCTGACGGGGCCCGACCTTCTGGCCGCCTTCGTCACGCGCCGGGTTCTTCCGCTCCAGAGCCGACCTCATCTGATCTGTCAGATGAGCGGCCAGCTCGATCCGAGCGGGATGTGCACCAAGGACATGCCGCACGAGGAGGTCGCCTATATGGTGAACTACCTCGCGAACTGCAAACTCTCCGAAGAGTGGCAGTTCGGCAAGGAGCCATACAGCCGAGCCAATCCACCGCCCACGGTATGCTCTCCTTGTTTCTTCTTTTTCTCTTAAGTCTGTGGCCGAGTTCCTCTTGGCCGACTCTAACTTAGTCAGCTTGTTTTTCGACAGAGCCCTCTCCTTCGGCCGGCCGGTGGGTCAGACACGGAGCGTCGATTCGTCCCCGACCGGACGGAACACGACCTGGAGGACCCCGACTTGGGGGCGGCCGCTTTGGACGACAACATCGAGCCGGGTGGTAGCCAAGCCGGCGGCGAAGTAGGCGGCTCCGGGCACGGAGTCACCTTCGACGACTGGCCGGACGACGATGAGGCTGAAGTCGCCCCGCGCCGCCGGCCGGCATCTGGACGCGGCGCAGGTTCCTCCGCTGCACCGCCTGCTCGGGGCGGAGGGCAGAAGCGTCGCGCCGCCCAAGGTTTGTTCGGCAGTCAGACGAAGAAACCCAGGGGTGGAGCGGCAGCAACCAGGCGGGAGGAGGCGGCCGTGAAGGCGGCTCGCTTCCGCAAGACGGTGAAGCAACCGCAGACCGTGTCGGTGTAATTCGAATTTTTTTTGTATACTCTTTTTTCTTTCTTTTCTCTGGTGGTTGTTGAACCCTTGTCTTTTTCTCCAAACGATCAGAGCTCCGTTGTCGCTTGAGCGGGCGGCTGCCGCCTCCGTCGTCGAGTCGCCGAGGGGGTCTGGGAGCACCACTCGCCGCGTGGACCCCCGTGCCGACTTTCAGGAAGCGACAGAACGGAACGCGCGGGAGGCGCGGGAGGAACGGGAGGCGCGAGAGGCGGAGGTGGAGGCACGGAAGGCGGCCGCCGCCCAGGCGGCGCAGGAGGAAGAGGTGGCGAAGGCGCTCGCCGACGCCGCAACCAGGGCCCAAGTAGAGGCTGCAGCCGCGGCGGCGGCGGAGGAGGTCTTGATGGTCACCCCGCTGCGCGTCGTAGTGCCGGAGGACATGGAGCCCTCGCCAGAAGGGGCCAGCGGCGACCAGCCAGGACTGGGGGGGGACGACGACATCGTCGTGCTGGAGAGGGCGCCGGTGCCGACCCCGCCAACTGGGGTGGCTCAAGGCGGCCGGCCTGATCTGCCGCCTGCGCAGTCGGCGGGGGGCGAGCCGGCTGCGAGGACTGAGATGGCGGCCCGGATGCCACCGAGCCGTCGTGCGGGGAAGGCTGCGTCGGAGCCGCAGCCGGCCGCGGGCTCTAGCTCATCGGCCCGGGATGTGGAGGTGGCCAGCACTACCTCGGGGTGGATGCCAGGCGGAGGGACATCCGTGATGAACGTGGCCGCGCAGGACGTCCGGACCCGGCTTCAGGCCCAGGCTACGGCGCTGAGGCAGTTCACCGACGAGTTCCTTGCGACGCGGGCGGCCATCCGGGTTAGTCTTCCCATCTTCCTTCTTCTTGATCTTGATTTCTTCTTGATCTTGATTTCTTCCGTGGGGGCGCATCAGCGCACCCACTGGGTGTAGTCCCCGAGTTCCGAGTCGGCTGCTGAGGAGGCGGCTTGGAACTTCTTAGTGGATTTGTCTTTGCTATTCTTGTTCTTACTTCGATCTTCTGTCTATCTTGCAGGACTACCACAATCTTCGTGCGGCCGCCTTCAACTCCCAGTCTCGGAGCTGACCCAGAAAACCGCCGACCTTACTGAGAGCCGAGGTACGTGCTTTGTTCTTTATCTCATGTGTGGGCGCGTCAGCGCACCCACTGGGTGTAGTTCCCGAGATTCGGGCCGACTGCTGAGCAGTCGGGTCGGATCTTCCTTGACGACTTCCTCTTACTGTTCTTTCTTTTTCTGCCGTCTCCGCAGCGGCCAACGCCAGTCTGAGGGCATGGCTGGGGGAGTCCCAGACTGCCCTTGGTCCCAAGGATGTCGAGCTCGCTGCCTTGGTGCAGGAACGTGACCGCCTGGCCAAGAAGTTGGCCGACCAGGAGGAAGGCCACAAGGTGGCTCTGAAGGCGGTGCAGGACCGCGAAGCCGCCCTCCAGGCCGAGTACGAGACGGAGGCGGCTGGCTGGGCTGAGGCCAGGCAAACTCCGATCTCTGGCTATGGTCAGATCGAAGATCTGGTTGACGGTAAGCCGCCTACCTCTTCGTCCTTTCTTGCCATCTGCCACTTTTGGCTCGTTTTCAGACTTGGTGCTCTTTTCTTCTTTTCTTATTCTTTCTTGCGCAGAATATTTCCCTGGCTATTCTACCGCCACCAACCAGACCATCGAGGCCCGCCGCCAGGCGCGGAGGCAGGCTGGCTTCGAGATTTCGCCAACCGCCGGCCGTTCGCTGGAGGAGCAGCTCTTGGCGATCCAGGCCCGCATCCAGCCGGCTCACCGACTGCTCCGCCGGCTTCAGCGTGCCGGGGCGCAAGTCTTGGCCGCCCTCTGGCCCGGCCAAGTGGTTCCTCGCACCCCCAGTCGGACTGTCGACTGGCTGGAGGTGGCAGTCGGCCGCTTCGAAGCCTGGAAGGCCTCGGCGGCTCGCTCCGGCGCCAGGCGGGCGCTGGAGTTCGTCAAGGCCTGGTATCCCGGCCTGAGCCTGGATCAGCTGGCTACCTGGCGGCAGCAAGCCGACACGGAGCTGGAGCCGGCGCGGCCGGCTATCATCCGGCGGGCTTCGGCGATCGCCGACTACAGCGACACCAGCGTCTTCGCCCCCGAGGTAGACGACAATGGTGTCGCCCAGCCGGAGGAGTGGTTCGGGCTGAACCCGGCAGACGGTGAAGACTCGGCGGAGGAGATCGACTCCAGCGACGAGGGTGAAGAGGAGGAGGAGGAGGGTGAAGACGCCGAGCCGGCTGGTGGAGCAGCCGACCAGCCTCAGCCTGACCGCGCCTCTGGCACCATGTCGCGCGCGAGTGCGTCGCCTGCTGCTAGTGGCGACCAAGCCGAGACCCGCTAGGCAGCCACTCCTTCAGCCGGCGAGGCCGCCTTCACCGACCAGCTCGGCCTCGGCACCGCGCCTTAGTCTAGTCAGCCCTCTTTTGTTTTTCTGTCCTGTTACTTTTGGAACAATGCTCTGTTAAGTCTGCACAATTCCACCCACTGGGGGTGTATTCGAACCATGTTGATTGCCGGCCTGTTGGGGGCTTTATATGTATATATAACTTATGCATGCATTTGGCTTTTCCTCGTAGCTTTTTATCCTTCTGCTGTTTCCTTTGCCGCCCTCCCTTGGTTGCCGCCTCCCCAGTCAGACAGTTGCTCTGCAATCTGTAGCTGGAGGAGTGCTTGGCCAATCAGGGGGAAGTACTCTAGCTTTGCTGGACTAAAGCTAAGTGTTGAGGAAGCCGGCCAGCCGGCTGTTCTGACAGCCGGCAGGCATGTTTGGAGGCCGTCTTTTTGCTATATAGGTTCGTTGTTCCTTAGCCATTTTTCGTGTGGGCATCCTTTCTGCCTTGCCTCTTGCTAGTCGGACAGTCGGTTCTTCGAGCTGCTACTTTCAACAAGAGAGGACTCGGGAGCCGGCACACTACTTTTCTGACTTCAGGTAGAACTTTTAATATAGCTCAAGGCGGCCAGTCCCCGGGCCGACTAGTCGAACCCGGTGCCAGACAAGAAATCAAATGTAATAATACATTCATGGATATGACACTTGTCATTCATAGATAATCAAAGGCTGTCCCCGAGTACTGTTTGGGGGGCTGTTGGTTTGTACTTAATACAAAAGGGTAGCATGATACATACTGCTTTCAACTGTAAAATCGTCTCAGGAGGTTTGCGTTCCATGGTCGGTCCGACTCCTTGCCGGAGTCGTCTCTCTTGCGTGCTCTTGGTTTTTGCACGTCGATCAGGTAGTAGGAGTCATTGCCTAGTGCCTTGCTGATGACGAAGGGGCCTTCCCAAGGGGCCGAGAGCTTGTGCTGGCCGGCTGTTCGCTGGATCAACCGGAGCACAAGGTCACCCTCTTGGAAGGATCTTGGCTTGACCTTGCGGTTGTAGTAGCGGCGCAGCCCTTGCTGGTAGATGGCGGACCGGCTGAGTGCTAACAGCCGGCCTTCTTCCAATAGGTCGACGCCGTCTTCTCTTGCTTCCTTGGCCTCCTCCTCCGTGTACATGGTGATCCGAGGTGAGTCGAACTCGATGTCTGTTGGGATGACAGCCTCGGCACCGTACACGAGGAAAAATGGAGTGAAGCCGGTTGACTTGTTGAGTGTAGTGCGCAGGCTCCAGAGGACAGCCGGCAGCTCATCGAGCCAGCAGCCGGCCGATCGCTCCAGTGGTACACCAGTCGGGGCTTGATGCCGGAGCGGATGAGTCCATTTGCTCGCTCGACCTGGCCGTTTGACTGCGGGTGGGCAACGGACGCTAAGTCCAGTCGGATGCCCCGCGTCGCGCAGAAACGTGCCAGTGCTCCTTTGGCGAAGTTCGTGCCGTTGTCGATGATGATGCTGTGCGGCACGTCGTATCGAGTAGTGATGTCAGTGATGAATGTCATGGCAGTCGGCCCGTTCAGCTTCTTAATCGGCTTTGCTTCGATCCACTTTGTGAACTTGTCCACAGCGACCAGTAGATGTGTCAAGCCGCCGCGGGCTATCTTGAAAGGGCCCACCATGTCCAGTCCCCAGACCGCAAAAGGCCAGGTGAGGGGAATGGTCTTGAGTGCATAAGCCAGCAGGTGTTGCTTGGAACTAAAAACTTGGCATCCTCTGCAGCTCTTGACTATTTCTTTAGCATCCTGCAAGGCAGTCGGCCAAAAGAAACCATGGAGGGAAGCCTTGGCCACAAGTGATCTTGAGGCTGCGTGGTGGCCACATTCGCCTTGGTGGATGTCCTTGAGGATTGCCACTCCTTTTTCTGGCTCGACACAACGCTGGAAGACTCCAGTGACGCTGCGCTTCACAAGCTCTCTATTGATTATTGTGTATGCTGCGGCTCGTCGTTGCACTAGTCTTGCTGAGATCTCATCAGCCGGCAGCTCTCTGCTGACTAGGAACTTGAGGATGGGCTGGGCCCATGACGGAGCTGTGACTTCTTCTTCTGTTAATGTAGCCACCATGACTCGGGTGGGTGGGTTGGGCGGCGTGGAATTGGAGTCGGCCACCGCTTCTTGTGTCGTTGCAGTCCCCGGGCCGACTGCTGCAGTCCCCGGGCCGGGTTCTGAAGTCTCCGGGCCGGGTGCGACTACAGCAGTCCCCGGGCCAGTTGTCGAAGTCCCCGTGCCGCCTGCGGGCTTTCTCCAGTCGGATCCGGCTGCATCTGGTGCAGGCGATACAAAGATAGAGTCCGACTCTGGAGACGGCTTGATGGACGGCTTGAGGAGGCGCTGGAGGGAGACCCCAGTCGGTATGGCTTGTCGGGTGGAGCCGATCCGTGCTAGGGCATCTGCTTGGTCGTTGTCGGCCCTTGGCACGTGAAGGAACTCGCACTCTTCAATGTATCCGCTGATCTGCTGGACGAGGAATCGATAGCTCGCCATGTTCGCGTCCTTGGCGTCCCAGTCGCCAGACGACTGCTGGACCACCAAGTCTGAGTCGCTGTAACACAGGATCCGGCATATGCCTAGCTCTTTGGCTAGCCGGAGCCCATGTACGAGCGCCTCGTACTCGGCCACGTTGTTGGAGGCGGCGAAGTGGATCTGCAGCGTGTACTTGAGCTTGTCGCCTTTGGGAGAGGTGAGGACGATGCCGGCTCCCAAGCCGGTGCGCATCTTGGACCCGTCAAAGTGCATCCGCCAATGGGTAGAGTCGGGAGCCGACGGTAGGTACTGGGTCTCGGCCCAGTCGACGAGGAAGCCGGCCAATGCTTGGGACTTGATGGCGGTGCGGGGTTGGTAGAAGATCGTGTAGGGCGCCAGTGCAATGGCCCATTTAGCCACCCGGCCGGATTTATCCCGGCTGCCTATGATCTCGGCGAGCGGGGCGGTGCAGACGACCGTGATGGGGTGCTCTTGGAAGTAGGGCTTCAGTTTCTTGGCAGCGAAGTACACCCCATAGCACATCTTCTGGTAGTGCGGGTAGTTTTGCTTTGAGCTGGACAGCACTTCGCTGAGATAGTACACCGGCCTCTGGACTAGCTGGGCTCGGCCTTCTTCCGGGCGCTGGACCACAACAACAGTACTGACGACTCGGCTAGTCGCGGCGATGTAGAGGAGCATGGGCTCCTTCTCAGTCGGCGCCGCCAGGACAGGCGGAGTGGTCAGCATTTTCTTCAACTCATGGAAGGCTTGGTTGGTTGGTCGTTCCACTCGAAGTGAGTGGACTTCTTCATGAGTCGGTACAGGGGGAGAGCCTTCTCTCCTAGTCGGCTGATAAAATGATTCAGGGAGGCTAAGCAGCCAGTGAACTTCTGCACATCTCGCAGTTTGGTGGGAATCTCCATCCTCTCGATGGCCTTGATCTTGACAGGGTTGCATTCGATGCCGCGTTCGGAGACCAGGAAGCCTAGCAGCAGGCCGGCTGGCACTCCGAACATGCACTTCTCAGGGTTGAGCTTGATTTGGAATCGGCGCAAATTGGCGAATGTTTCTTTCAGCTCTTCCAGCAAGGTACCGCGCTTCTCTGTCTTCACCACAATGTCATCTACATAGACGTGGGCATTTCTGCCGAGTTGTTTCAAGAGGCATTTCTGCATGCAACGCTGAAAATTGGCACCGGCATTCCTCAAGCCGAATGTCATAGTCAGGTAGCAGAAAGCTCCAAAGGGTGTGATGAAGGCAGTCTTCAGGCGGTCAGCTGGGTCCAACTTGATCTGATGGTACCCTGAGTACGCATCCAAAAAACTTAACAGCTCGCATCAGGCTATGGAGTCTATCACTTGGTCAATCCGTGGCAGAGCATCCTGATCCTTTGGGCAGGCCTTGTTCAGGCTGGTGTAGTCTATACACATGTGCCACTTGTTATTCTTCTTCAGAACCAGAACTGGGTTGGCAAGCCATTCTGGAAAGAACACTTCCATGATAAAGCCAGCGGCAAGGAGCCGGGCTATCTCTTCTCCCACGATTCTTCGCTTCTCTTCTGATAGTCGGCGGAGGGGTTGCTTGACGGGCTTCACGTCAGCGCGGACATGTAATTTGTGCTCGGCGAAATCCTTCGGGACACCCGGCATGTCCTTTGGGGACCATGCAAAAATGTCTCGATTCTCATGGAGGAAGTCGACGAGCTCGCCTTCCTATTTACTGTCCAAGTTCGCCCCAATGACAGCGAACCTCTCCGGGTTCTCCGGGTCCAGAGGTATCTTCTTCTTCTCTTTGGCAGGCTGGAAGGAGCCCTGCGCATCACAATCTTTGGGGTTGGGGGACAGGGCCGCTGCTTGCCGGCCATGGCCACAACCCGTTCCAACATCTTCTCCTCTTCCGCCACCACGAGGGACTCGGCCAGCCGGCTACTGGCCATGGCGCACTCGATGGACTTCGTGTAATCGCCGGCTACCGTGATGATCCCCTTCGAGCTTGGCATCTTCATCTTCAGGTAGGCGTAGTGGGGCACATCCATGAACTTGGCCGGAGCAGGTCGGCCAAGCAGAGCATGATAGGGGCTCTCCAAATCCACTACCTCGAACCAGATTGCTTCTCGGCGAAAATGATCTTTGTCTCCGAAGAGAACATCCATTTTAATATTGCCGATTGGGGAGCAAGACAAGCCGGGGACGATACCATGGAAGACGGTGGGGCTCGGCATGAGCTGCTTCGCTTTGATGTTCAGCTTCTCCATGGTATCGCGGTACAGTATGTTGATAGTGCTTCCGCCATCTATCAGGATGCGGGAGAATCGGGCAGCTCGCCTCTCCGTCGCGAGGGTGACATCCAAGACCATTGGATAGGAGCCAGGAGAGGGCATCACCTCTGGGTGGTCGGCTGTCACGCCCAAGATGCGACCCTATCCTAAAGGAACTCGACGGTCCCACCAAAGGATAGAAGCGCATCTTGAAGACGCTTTTACAAGGTGGATATCATTACATCAACATTACATAATATTCGGGGATACATACAAGGCATACAAATGCCGCAAATATACATCAATACAACATTCATAAGCTCAACATCCGACTACGGATGAAACATAAACAGAAGATCAAACGACATCCACCCTGCTAGCCCAGGCTGCCGGCCTGGAACCTATCCCCTGAACGAAGAAGAAGGAGAAGAAGTACTCCGAACAAGAAAAACATCGCTCTCGCGTCATGATCATCGCATAAACCTGTACCTGCAACTGGTGGTGTAGTAATCTGTGAGCCACAAGGACTCAGCAATCCCATTACCATGGGTATCAAGACTAGCAAAGCTTAAAGGGAAAGGAATGGATAAGGTGGTGAGGTTGCAGCAGCGGCTAAGCATATATGGTGGCTAACTTACACAATTGAGAGCGAGAAGAGAAGCAAAAGGATCGGTCGTGAACTAGCAATGATCAAGAAGTGATCCTGAACTCCTACTTACGTCAAGCATAACCCAGAAACCGTGTTCACTTCTCGGACTCCGCCGACAAGAGACCATCACGGCTACACACGCGGTTGATGCGTTTTAGTTAAGGTCAAGTGTCAAGTTATCTACAATCGGATATTAACAAATTCCCATCTGCCACATAACCGCGGGCACGGCTTCCGAAAGATAAACCCTGCAGGGTTGTCCCAACTTAGCCCATGATAAGCTCTCATGGTCAACGAAGGATATTCCTTCTCCCGGGAAGACCCGATCAGTCTCGGAATCCCGGTTACAAGACATTTCGACAATGGTAAAACAAAACCAGCAAAGCCGCCCGATGCGCCGACATCCTGATAGGAGCTGCACATATCTCGGTCTCAGGGCAACACCGGATGAGCACTACGTACAACTAAAACCAGACCTCAAGTTTCCCCCGAGGTGGCGCTGCAAGTGGCTCTAGTGCGGACCAACACTTAGACAAGCATTGGCCCGGGGGGGGGGGTAAAATAAGATGACCCTCGAGAGAGTGACTCCCTAGGGAAAAAAAATAGGCTGGACAAATGGTAAAACCAAGGTTGGGCCTTGCTGGAAGAGTTTTATTCAAGGCGAACTGTCAAGGGGGTCCCATAAATCACCCAACAGTGTAAGGAACGCAAAATCCGGGAACATAACACCGGTATATCAGTAACTAGGGCGGCAAGAGTGGAACAAAACACCAGGCATAAGGCCGAGCCTTCCACCCTTTACCAAAATATATAGATGCATTAATAATATAAGAGATATTGTGATATCCCAACATAAATATAATCCAACATGGAGCAATCTTCATCTTCACCTGCAGCTAGCAACGCTATAAGAGGGGCTGAGCAAAGCGGTATCATAGCCAAACAATGGTTTGCTAGGAAGGGTGACAAGGTTAGAGGTTCATGGCAATATGGGAGGCTTGAGGAGCAAGTGAATAGGTAGCGCAGCAAAGCGATAGAACGAAGCAACTAGCATAGCAATGATAGTAATGAGATCCAAGGTGATGGTCATCTTGCCTGAAATCCCGCTAGGAAGGAGAACGGATCCATGAAGAAGATGAAGCCACGAAGACGAACGAATCCTCACGATCGCAACGACACGGGAACTATCGAGAAGACGCACACAACAAGGTAAACACACCACACAAGAACAAGGCATGATGCTCAACCAAGAATGATGCATGACAAGACTATATGAAGCTATTCATGACAAAAGATGATGCATACAAGAACAACACACCAAGGCAAGTTTAAATGAGGCCGGAAACAACATATAACAATTCCGGTAAGTCCTCATATGCAAATTTCGAAATAGGTCCAGAACTGAACAAGCATTACGTTGAAGTTGTTAAACAGCAAGTTAGAGAGCGCCATGATGATCTACACGAAATTCTAGTCGAGTTACATATAAAGTTCATTATATTCGGAGCTACGGCCTAGAAGATATGAGCAAAACAAGTTAAACATGGCATTGATGCAAAATGCATGCAAACATCAAACAATCACCTCAAAACAAGGATGCATCAAGATAAAATGAGACTACATGCAAAACTAAGCAAGTTTCATATAGAGCATGCTCACAACGGAGCAACGGTGCAACACATACACTCCAAACAAGACATAGCATCAATCTGGCCAAAACAGCAACTATGCAACTAGCAAGCATCAAAACAATATGCTACAGGAACTCAACATGAAAACAAAAGGCATGGACATGATGTACAGGTAAAGTAAAACAAAACATGAACACTGAGCTATCTCCAGAAATCATTAGAACATGCTCAAAAGGACATGGCAAGATTGCAAATAATAACAGGTTCACAGACTTGGTGAAATTAATGGACATGACAGAAATGACATCAGGTTGCAATGTTCAGAGCACGATATCAACATGCTACAGGAACTTAACATGGAAAAACAAAGTATTGCATGAACTTAGTCAAAGCATATGACAAAAGTCCCTTACTGACCATAAGCCAAAAAGGACAAGAAGATATGATGGCAAGCATGTAAACATAGCAAGTTTCATTATCAGGTTTCAGACTTAGCAGAAAACAGAGCATGGCAGAAATATTAATATGTAGGCCTCTTTGTGAGCTTGATGCACTCACTACAGAGCAACGCATGACAAACCAAGCATACCTTCAGCAAGATGGCATGTTTATGAAGCTAACCATGGCAAGAACAATAGCATAGCATGTATGGATCAACTACAATAAGCTTGGCAAAATGCATATCATGTTAAGAATCTGCCAGAAATATATTATAGCAAACGTAGAGCAAGATTGAGTCATGCTATGGCACTCCATAAATGCAAACAATTGCAGGAATGGATCAATTACAACAATAGCTACAAAACATCCTTACTGTACATCTCCAAAATATGCATGGATCTCTCTGTGGCATCAAGATTACATGGCAACAAAATTACAGCAGACAAAGACTTAGAGAAATTACTAAGTCCCTGAAATCAGAAATATTACGGAGCCTACTTTGCATGCTTGTGCTAGTCACCACAGAGATCAAACAAATACATGGACTACACCATTGGAAAGATGGCATGGCATACTTCAAAACACATGTAGAGCTCATGCTCAAAAGATGCACAGATTAAATGATACAAAAATGACAAATCTCCAAGTTCTGATGAGAACCAGAGGATAGCAGCAACTAGCCCTCTTCTAACAGAGATTTGGGCATCAAGATGACCTCGAATGAACATGCTGCAATTGAACAAAATGAAGAGCATCACGAGACGAACAATTTGACATATTACACGCACAAAACAGACATGCATGCACAAAGTTATGATGCAGAGAATATGGCATGATAATGCAAGCATTTAAGGACTTGGCCAAAATCAGGAAAAAAACAGCTGAGCGCGACTTAGCTATTCTACGCACTGGCGGGGTTTAAGCAAACCGGAGCTCACCTAGGGCCCTTGGGCCTGTCGGTGCTGGGCTGGGCCATCAGGGGGTTGAGGAGGCAGGCCGGGGCAGCGCCCGACGCTGGGCTGGGCCGCGGGGCCCACGTGGCAGCAACTGGAGGTCAACGGCGAGCGGGACGACGGCGGCGGATCCCGGCGCCGCTCCGGCGAACGCGAGACGAGGCGGGGCCGAGCCTGGGGACCGGCGGGGAGGCCGGAGACGGAGGGGACGGGGGATCCGGCCGCGGCCAGGCCGGATCTGGCCGGGGAGACGGCCGGCGGCGGGGTTCAGGGGCGGCGGGGACTGGAGGTCGCCGGCGAGGCGCGGGCGCATCGGCGGCGGAGCTGACGAGGAAGGAGACGGGCGGCGCTGGCCTGGCGGCGGAGGAGGCTCGGCGGGGCTGCCGGGGTTGTCGGCGCGAGGCGCGAGGCGGCGGTGGAGGTGGCCGGCGACGGGAGCCGGGCAGCGGTGGAGGGATTGTTGGAAATATGCCCTAGAGGCAATAATAAATAGGTTATTATTATATTTCCTTGTTCATGATAATCGTTTATTATCCATGCTAGAATTGTATTGATAGGAAACTCAGATACTTGTGTGGATACATAGACAACACCATGTCCCTAGTAAGCCTCTAGTTGACTAGCTCGTTGATCAATAGATGGTTACGGTTTCCTGACCATGGACATTGGATGTCGTTGATAACGGGATCACATCATTAGGAGAATGATGTGATGGACAAGACCCAATCCTAAGCCTAGCACAAGATCGTGTAGTTCGTTTGCTAAGAGCTTTTCTAATGTCAAGTATCATTTCCTTAGACCATGAGATTGTGCAACTCCCGGATACCGTAGGAATGCTTTGGGTGTACCAAACGTCACAACGTAACTGGGTGGCTATAAAGGTGCACTACAGGTATCTCCGAAAGTGTCTGTTGGGTTGGCACGAATCGAGACTGGGATTTGTCACTCCGTGTAAACGGAGAGGTATCTCTGGGCCCACTCGGTAGGACATCATCATAATGTGCACAATGTGACCAAGGAGTTAATCACGGGATGATGTGTTACGGAACGAGTAAAGAGACTTGCCGGTAACGAGATTGAACAAGGTATCGGGATACCAACGATCGAATCTCGGGCAAGTAATATACCGATAGACAAAGGGAATTGAATACGAGATTGATTGAATCCTCAACATCGTGGTTCATCCGATGAGATCATCGTGGAACATGTGGGAGCCAACATGGGTATCCAGATCCCGCTGTTGGTTATTGGCCGGAGAACGTCTCGGTCATGTCTGCATGGTTCCCGAACCCGTAGGGTCTACACACTTAAGGTTCGGTGACGCTAGGGTTATAGAGATATTAGTATGCGGTAACCCGAAAGTTGTTCGGAGTCCCGGATGAGATCCCGGACGTCACGAGGAGTTCCGGAATGGCCCGGAGGTAAAGATTTATATATGGGAAGTCTTATTTTGGTCGCCGGAAAAGTTTCGCACTTTATCGGTATTGTACCGGGAGTGCCGAAAGGGGTCCGGGGGTCCACCAAGGGGGTCCGCCAGCCCCGGGGGGCCACATGGGCTGTAGGGGGTGCGCCTTGGCCTATATGGGCCAAGGGCAACAGCCCCAAGAGGCCCATGCGCCAAGAGATAAGATAAAGGGAGAGTCCTAAAGGGGGAAGGCACCTCCGAGGTACCTTGGGGAGGAAGGACTCCTCCCTGGCCGCACCGTTCCTTGGAGGAAGGGCCAAGGCTGCGCCCCCCCTCTCCCTTGGCCCTATATATAGTGGGGGGGAGGGAGGGCAGCAATACCTAAGCCCTGGCGCCTCCCTCTCCCTCCCGTGACACATCTCCCTCCTCCCGCAGCGCTTGGCGAAGCCCTGTTGGAATCCCGCTACTTCCACCACCACGCCGTCGTGCTGCTGGATCTCCATCAACCTCTCCTTTACCCTTGCTGGATCAAGAAGGAGGAGACGTCGCTGCTCCGTACGTGTGTTGAACGCGGAGGTGCCGTCCGTTCGGCGCTAGGATCATCGGTGATTTGGATCACGACGAGTACGACTCCATCAACCCCGTTCTCTTTCACGCTTCCGCTCGCGATCTACAAGGGTATGTAGATGCACTCCTTCCCTCTCGTTGCTAGTAAACTCCATAGATTGATCTTGGTGATGCGTAGAAAATTTTGAATTTCTGCTACGTTCCCTAACAGGGAGCGGGCGCTCGGGCTGGCTGCGGGCCTCGGAGCCCAGATCGGGGCCCGGGCGGGCCTGGCACGGGCCTGGCGGCTGGAGGTGCGGGGGAGGCGACGTGGCCGGCTCCCATTGGCCCGGGGCGCTGGCTGTGGCAGTGGAGGCCAGTGGGGGCGCGCCACTTGGCGGCGGGGAGGTGGCCGGCGCTGGATTTCGAGGAGGGAGGCGGCTGGAGGCGCGGAAAACGAGGGGGAGGTTGGTAGAGGCCAAAAATGGCATGTGGGGGTGTATATATAGAGAAAGGGGGGTTAGGATTAGGGTTAGGAGGGGTTTCGGAGCTCTCCAATCGCAATCGAACGGTTTCGGACGCGATGAGGAGAAGGCTGTGTCTAGGGAACTGGACTTGGACTGTGGGAGAGGAGAGGGAGAGACCCGGCGACGGTTACGGAGACCGAAACGTCTGACGAGGGTACCGTCAACGATACCGCTATGAGTCAACGGTTGGGCTATCAAACGGACTCCGAATGCGACAAAATTTGACGGGCGGTCTGTCAGTGCTATACCAAGGCCACTCGGCAAATACCGACCCTTTCCGAGAACGTTTAATACCCGCACACGAAAAGAGACAAAAGGGGGCGCCGGGTGAGATAGGAGTGCCGGATTGCAAAACGGACAACGGGGAAAAAGCTTGGATGCAAGAGACGAACACGTATGGAAATGCGATGCACATGATGACATGACAAAATGCAACACGCAAGCAAAAGACATGGCAACGGCAGCGAATAACTGGCAGACACCTGGCGCATCGGACCCGGGGCGTTACAACACTCCTCCACTAACAAGATATCTCGTCCCGAGATCTTAGGACCGAGACGGAAGGGAAAAAGGATGAGGTTAAAAGAACAAGACAATGAGGATGAACAAAGTCAAGAACACTCGAGTAGGAAAAGGAATGTTGAATGAGACAAGAAGCAAAAGCTCAAGGAATAAGCCTGAATTCGAAACCACTCCGGTTGGGAGAAGACAGAAAACGGAATAAAAACGCAAGAGGAAATCAAAGAATCGGGAGCACTCGAGAAGAAAAGGAACGACGAGAATGACGAGAATCAAATGCTCACGGAATCAGACAGACTCTGAAACCACTCCGGTTAGAACGGGATAAGAAACCAATAGGGCTGAAAGGATTTAGGCAGTACTCCGGCTGAAACAAGGGAAGCATAGAACAAGAACTTTAGAAATGGAACGATACTTGACTTGAGGAACAACACAAAATCTCCGGAAGACTTGAATTAATAGAATGAGAAGAACGGTGAAGAAAAAGATAACTACTACCACGAATGAAATAGAAAGCAACCTTAGTAGAAAGGATTTAACGGAGTTGTTAGAAATTCAACAACAAAAGAATACGCTTGTTGTGGACTTATAGGTAACAACTCAAGATCATAAGGTGGTAACCGGCCACAAACGGAAATGATTGGATAGCTGAGAAGAAGGAAGAAATGCAAAACTCCACTTCAAAAGAATACGGAGAATTAATTGCACTTCGAGACGCGAGAAGAAAAATACTTGAGCTCCTTCGATAATAATCTTGATGAACACTTGAGAAAAGAATTAAATCATGACGAACCATCGTGAAGAAACTCCGATACCAAAAGGATGACGAGATAAAATTGAAGGATGAAAGGGGTAAGATTAAATCCTTGCGATGATTCCGATGGAGGTTCCGACGAAATCGGCGAGAAACTTAGAACTCCGGAAAAGAAAAGATGAGAACACTTTGAACTAGAATATATTCCTCAAGAACAACCTCCGAAGGAAAGGAATTTCTTGGCGACGATGAAATAATAATAAGAATTACGTTATGCTTATCCTCCATCAAAATAAATTGATGACTAGCAATGGATTTCGCATATTACTTATTCTCGTTGGAATGATTAAGGGGGGATATATCGCAAAACTTGAGAAAGTCTTCGTGAACCACCGGTAGGATTGGAAGGAACGAATTAATTGATATGATATCAACAGAAGGAATCTTGAGCGAGCCACCGTAAGAATTCAAAAATTGACTGACGAAGGATGAAGACTCACCAGGAAAAATAGGGAAAGCACGAATATACTTGAGGGAATCAAATGCAATTGAAAGGAGAGATCGCGAGCTGATTGAAGCATGCTTGAACGCAGCACCGGAAGAATATGGAGATGAACGAAAAGGCATGAATATAGAATAATCGGAGAACGGATTAGAAAAACTTAGGACGGGGAAATATTCTGAAATGGAGGCCTCCGGATAATCGAGAGAGAAAGTAACACCTGAAATACTCCGGATGGATGAAAAGAATTACACGACTAGAAACAATTTGATAGGATAAACATCGAGTTTGCACTGCGAATCACCGGGAGAATGGACAAGATTTAAGAGAAACTCTACTTCGGTCTTCGAATGTTGAGAAAGATGACGAGAAACAAAACCAAAATTGTTGAGATACTCCGGGAGAATGAAAAGCGAAGAGGTTGAGCCAACAATGAAAATAATTTCAAATTGATCTTGGAAAGCGTCTGACTGATGAAATTCATTCTTACGTCAGACTTCGGAAAGGATTTGAGAAAAGCTCCGGGAAAAATTAGAAGAGTCAGGTAAGATCCTGGAAAAGACCTGTGGGTTAGGGCCCTCCGAAAAGAAATACCGTTGAAAAAGGATTGTTGATCAGATAGACGATGCACCGGAACAATTGAGATATTTGAATAAGGTAACAACCTCGAATTAATTCGAACACAGACGAATCTCCTGAGATGTCTTCATCACTCCGGAACGATTAAATGACGAGAGGGGAACGAGCAACGGGAAACATTTGAGCCGAGGAAAAGAATATCGTTACTACCGAAAATTGGAATTGAAACCACCGGAGAAGAAAAGAGATGAAGAATGTCGAACGAGGCAAAAATTCACCGGTTGAAATAAATGAGGAAAAACTGGAGAAC
>NC_057805.1:181336991-181341277 GCF_018294505.1 Triticum aestivum | reverse complement strand
CGAATGAAATAGATGCACGAATAGCAGCTCAGACTCCGGGAATAAAAGGGTGGGAGGGCGGGAAAAACAACGGCAACTTGGAAGGGGAAATCGACGAAAAGCTTTGAAGAGAAAAGCACCAGTTGAAATAATTGAGGAGAGAATGCAAAGATTTCGCACGAGTAGAATAGATACTCGATTACAGACTCCGGTTCCGAGAAGAAGAAGGGAGGGCGGGTGGGAAAAACAAGGACAACTTCGAATGGGGAAAACGACAGAAGAGAAATAACTTAGGACTGATCTCGCAAAAGATGACGAGGACTGAAACACTCGAAGAGAAATGCACCGGATTGAAAAAGGAAGGACAGCGAACGAAACTAACCACGTGATCCTAAGAAAAATTTGAAGGGGGAAGAGGAATAGTTCAAAACACCTACGTCAAGATTTCTCACCAGAGCGACGAAGGGGCAGAGGAGTAAAAAGAATTCCTACTCTCCGATATAACTAGACTCCAAAAAAGTTTACTTCTAGACTCGACAACGGCCAAACTACACGATCAATCAAGGGGGGGCTCCTAGGGTTGGTCGAGGCTCTGATACCAACTTGTCACGCCCAAGATGCGACCCTATCCTAAAGGAACTCGACGGTCCCACCAAAGGATAGAAGCGCATCTTGAAGACGCTTTTGCAAGGTGGATATCATTACATCAACATTACATAATATTCTGGGATACATACAAGGCATACAAATGCCGCAAATATACATCAATACAACATTCATAAGCTCAACATCCGACTACGGATGAAACATAAACGGAAGATCAAACGACATCCACCCTGCTAGCCCAGGCTGCCGGCCTGGAACCTATCCCCTGAACGAAGAAGAAGCAGAAGAAGTACTCCGAACAAGAAAAACATCGCTCTCGCGTCATGATCATCGCATAAACCTGTACCTGCAACTGGTGGTGTAGTAATCTGTGAGCCACAAGGACTCAGCAATCCCATTACCATGAGTATCAAGACTAGCAAAGCTTAAAGGGAAAGGAATGGATAAGGTGGTGAGGTTGCAGCAGCGGCTAAGCATATATGGTGGCTAACTTACACAATTGAGAGTGAGAAGAGAAGCAAAAGGATCGGTCGTGAACTAGCAATGATCAAGAAGTGATCCTGAACTCCTACTTACGTCAAGCATAACCCAGAAACCGTGTTCACTTCTCGGACTCCGCCGAGAAGAGACCATCACGGCTGCACACGCGGTTGATGCGTTTTAGTTAAGGTCAAGTGTCAAGTTATCTACAACCGGATATTAACAAATTCCCATCTGCCACATAACCGCGGGCACGGCTTCCGAAAGATAAACCCTGCAGGGGTGTCCCAACTTAGCCCATGATAAGCTCTCACGGTCAACGAAGGATATTCCTTCTCCCGGGAAGACCCGATCAGTCTCGGAATCCCGGTTACAAGACATTTCGACAATGGTAAAACAAAACCAGCAAAGCCGCCCGATGCGCCGACATCCTGATAGGAGCTGCACATATCTCGGTCTCAGGGCAACACCGGATGAGCACTACGTACAACTAAAACCAGACCTCAAGTTTTCCCCGAGGTGGCGCTGCAAGTGGCTCTAGTTCGGACCAACACTTACACAAGCATTGGCCCGGGGGGGTAAAATAAGATGACCCTCGAGAGAGCGACTCCCTAGGGAAAAGAAATAGGCTGGACAAATGGTAAAACCAAGGTTGGGCCTTGCTGGAAGAGTTTTATTCAAGGCGAACTGTCAAGGGGGTCCCATAAATCACCCAACCGTGTAAGGAACGCCAAATCCGGGAACGTAACACCGGTATATCAGTAACTAGGGCGGCAAGAGTGGAACAAAACACCAGGCATAAGGCCGAGCCTTCCACCCTTTACCAAAATATATAGATGCATTAATAATATAAGAGATATTGTGATATCCCAACATAAATATAATCCAACATGGAGCAATCTTCATCTTCACCTGCAGCTAGCAACGCTATAAGAGGGGCTGAGCAAAGCGGTATCATAGCCAAACAATGGTTTGCTAGGAAGGGTGACAAGGTTAGAGGTTCATGGCAATATGGGAGGCTTGAGGAGCAAGTGAATAGGTAGCGCAGCAAAGCGATAGAACGAAGCAACTAGCATAGCAATGACAGTAATGAGATCCAAGGTGACGGTCATCTTGCCTGAAATCCCGCTAGGAAGGAGAACGGATCCATGAAGAAGATGAAGCCACGAAGACGAACGAATCCACACGATCGCAACGACACGGGAACTATCGAGAAGACGCATACAACAAGGTAAACACACCACACAAGAACAAGGCATGATGCTCAACCAAGAATGATGCATGACAAGACTATATGAAGCTATTCATGACAAAAGATGATGCATACAAGAACAACACACCAAGGCAAGTTTAAATGAGGCCGGAAACAACATATAACAATTCCGGTAAGTCCTCATATGCAAATTTCGAAATAGGTCCAGAACTGAACAAGCATTACGTTGAAGTTGTTAAACAGCAAGTTAAAGAGCACCATGATAATCTACACGAAATTCTAGTCAAGTTACATATAAAGTTCATTATATTCGGAGCTACGGCCTAGAAAATATGAGCAAAACAAGTTAAACATGGCATTGATGCAAAATGCATGCAAACATCAAGCAATCACCTCAAAACAAGGATGCATCAAGATAAAATGAGACTACATGCAAAACTAAGCAAGTTTCATATAGAACATGCTCACAACGGAGCAACGGTGCAACACATACACTCCAAACAAGACATAGCAACAATCTGGCCAAAACAGCAACTATGCAACTAGCAAGCATCAAAACAATATGCTATAGCAACTCAACATGAAAAAACAAGGCATGGGCATGATGTACAGGTAAAGCACAACAAAACATGGACACTGAGATATCTCCAGAAATCACTAGAACATGCTCAAAAGGACGTGGCAAGATTGCAAATAATAACAGGTTCACAGACTTAGTGAAATTACTGGACATGACAGAAATGACATCAGTTTGCAATGTTCAGAGCACGATAAAAACATGAATCTACTCAAAGCATATGACAAAAGTCCCTTACTGACCATAAGCCAAAAAGGACAAGAAGATATGATGGCAAGCATGTAAACATAGCAAGTTTCGTTATCAGGTTTCAGACTTAGCAGAAAACAGAGCATGGCAGAAATATTAATATGTAGGCCTCTTTGTGAGCTTGATGCACTCACTACAGAGCAACGCATGACAAACCAAGCATACCTTCAGCAAGATGGCATGTTTATGAAGCTAACCATGGCAAGAACAATAGCATAGCATGTATGGATCAACTACAATAAGCTTGGCAAAATGCATATCATGTTAAGAATCTGCCAGAAATATATTATAGCAAACGTAGAGCAAGATTGAGTCATGCTATGGCACTCCATAAATGCAAACAATTGCTGGAATGGATCAATTACAACAATAGCTACAAAACATCCTTACTGTACATCTCCAAAATATGCATGGATCTCTCTGTGGCATCAAGTTTACATGGCAACAAAATTACAGCAGACAAAGACTTAGAGAAATTACTAAGTCCCTGAAATCAGAAATATTACGGAGCCTACTTTGCATGCTTGTGCTAGTCACCACAGAGATCAAACAAATACATGGACTACACCATTGGAAAGATGGCATGGCATACTTCAAAACACATGTAGAGCTCATGCTCAAAAGATGCACAGACTAAATGATACAAAAATGACAAATCTCCAAGTTCTGATGAGAACCAGAGGATAGCAGCAACTAGCCCTCTTCTAACAGAGATTTGGGCATCAAGATGACCTCTAATGAACATGCTGCAATTGAACAAAATGAAGAGCATCACGAGGCGAACAATTTGACATATTACTCGCACAAAACAGACATGCATGCACAAAGTTATGATGCAGAGAACATGGCATGATAATGCAAGCATTTAAGGACTTGGCCAAAATCAGGAAAAAATCAGGTGAGCGCGACAGCTATTCTACGCACGGGCGGGGTTTAAGCAAACCGCAGCTCACCTAGGGTCCTTGGGCCTGTCGGTGCTGGGCTGGGCCATCAGGGGGTTGAGGAGGCAGGCCGGGGCAGCGCCCGACACTGGGCTGGGCCGCGGGGCCCACGTGGCGGCGACTGGAGGTCAACGGCGAGCGGGACGAGGGCGGCGGATCCCGGCGCCGCTCCGGCGAACGCGAGACGAGGCGGGGCCGAGCCTGGGGACCGGCGGGGAGGCCGGAGACAGAGGGGACGGCG
>NC_057805.1:181332212-181336497 GCF_018294505.1 Triticum aestivum | reverse complement strand
GGTGGAGGTGGCCGGCGACGGGAGCCGGTCGGCGGTAGAGGGAGGGGGCGCTCGGGCTGGCTGCGGGCCTCGGAGCCCAGATCGGGGCCCGGGCGGGCCTGGCACGGGGCTGGCGGCTGGAGGTGCGGGGGAGGCGACGTGGCCGGCTCCCATTGGCCCGGGGCGCTGGCTGTGGCGGTGGAGGCCAGTGGGGGCGCGCCACTTGGCGGCGGGGAGGTGGCCGGCGCCGGATTTCGAGGAGGGAGGCGGCTGGAGGCGCGGAAAACGAGGGGGAGGTTGGTAGAGGCCAAAAATGTCATGTGGGGGTGTATATATAGAGAAAGGGGGTTAGGATTAGGGTTAGGAGGGGTTTCGGAGCTCTCCGATCGCAATCGAACGGTTTCGGACGCGATGAGGAGAAGGCTGTGTCTAGGGAACTGGACTTGGACTGTGGGAGAGGAGAGGGAGAGACCCGGCGACGGTTACGGAGACCGAAACATCTGACGAGGGTACCGTCACGATACCGCTATGAGTCAACGGTTGGGCTATCAAACGGACTCCGAATGCGACGAAATTTGACGGGCGGTTTGTCAGTGCTATAGCAAGGCCACTCGGCAAATACCGACCCATTCCGAGAACGTTTAATACCCGCACACGAAAAGAGACAAAAGGGCCCGAGTGCCGGATTGCAAAACGGAAAACGGGGAAAAAGCTCGGATGCAAGAGACGAACACGTATGCAAATGCGATGCACATGATGACATGACAAAATGCAACACGCAAGCAAAAGACATGGCAACGGCAGCGAATAACTGGCAGACACCTGGCGCATCGGACCCGGGGCGTTACATCGGCCTGGCTCCAGCTGATTGGCTTCTCTGACCAGTGCATGAACTCGGGGGTGTTGGAGGCGACTGCATTAACTTCTTGATGCTGTCGGCGTCGACTGCGCTTGTCGTCGGCTTGACTAGTGAAGAAGACGTAGGCGGCGTGCTCTTCGGGGAATTCGTCTTGGATGGCGCCGACTGCCAGCCGAGCCGACGGCTGCTGGGCGGCTGAAGGCGGCGGACCGGGAGGCGGAGGCGGCAACATCCCCTCGCCCTTGGTGATGCGGGCGAGCCAATGGCATTTCCGGGTTGTGTGGTTGGACGGCTTCGCGCCGCTGTGGAATTTGCAGGGGGCATCAAGAGCCTGTTCGTAGGAGAAGGCCGTCTGCCAAGCCGGCCTGCCACCCTTCTTCTTGGGAGCGGGCCGTTCTTCGGGCTGCTCATCTTCAACGGTGGCCACCTGCCGACTGGTGGAAGTCGGCATGGGGGCCTTGCGCTTGTGGTCGTTCTGGTAGGGGCGCCGATTAGGATCCCCAGCTGGCGTCTTAGGAGCCGGAGCAATCACCTTCCCCGAGGCGTCTACTCGGAGCTCGGTCTTCATTGAGGAGTCGGCCGTGGCGTACTTGTCCGCGATGACCAGCAACTCGTCGAGGGTAGCCGGCTCGTCGCAGAGGAGTCGGTGCTTGAGGAGGGTGCCCTCTCGGCACCCGACGGTGAAGTACTCGATGGCCTGGACCTCATGCACCCCCTCGCAGGAGTTGCGGAGCTCGGCCCACCGCCTGAGGTAGTCGCGGGTCGACTCGTTGGGCCCTTCGACGCAGAGGGAGAGCTGGCGAGGCTTGGGAGGCCGCTTGTAGGTGCTGGTGAAGTTGCGGACGAAGACTTCTGTGAAGTCCAGCCAATTGTTGATGTTGTAGGGCTTGAGGCTGTTGACCCATGTGCACGCCGTGCCTTGCAGCATGAGGGGGACGTACTTCACGGCGACGCCCCGATTGCCGTTGGCTATGCTGACGGCCGTGGAGTAGTCGATGAGCCAATCTTCCGGCTTCACTGAGCCGTTGTACATGGGCATGTCTCTGGGAGCGAGAACCCTTTGGGGAAGGGCTCGTCGCGGATGCGGGGGCCAAAGCATGGCGGGCCGACATCGTCTTCTTCTTCTAACGCCAAGGATCGAGCAAGGCGGTCGATCCGGTGGCGGGTGTCGTTCTCGCCGACTCCTTCTCGGTGGCTGAGTCGGTCGCCAAGAGTCGGGTGCGTGATAGGCGGCGGGGTGAGACGTCGCTCTCTTCGAGGCGGGGGGGGAGGCAGATTTCCTTGGTGCTCCACCGCTCGCGGGCGGCCTTCCGCGTCGCGCTCGATGGTGATGCGAGTCCGGCTGCGGCTAGCAGCCGGCTCCTTGTCTTTCTTCTGGCGAGCGCCGCTCGCAGTCGGCGAGCGGGACGTCGCGGCGTGCTCTCGGCGCGGGGGATGACTATCAGCACGGGCGCCGGCTTCGTGCCGTTCTGCAGCCGCGTCGACCAGCTGCTGGATCCGTCTTGTCATGTAGGGGAGCTCATCGGCTCCCAGCCCATTGAGCTCTTCTGCGGCCGCCTGAGCGGCTCGCAGATTATCGAGCGGGGTGGCGTAGACGGGGCGATCCGCCCCCAGCATGCTGGCGACAGCCGCGCCGCCCTTCTGCACGAAGCCGGCTCGGCTCGGGCCGCTAGGCGGCGGCGTACCGAAGGCAGCGCGGTCGACTACGCGCTGGTGGGCCTCGGTGAGGCGTCTCATGGAGGCTACTTCTGGCCTTCCGCGATGAGGGCGAGGCGGCGTGCCTCCAGGGTCTCGGCGTCGGCATCGGCCGGGATGGGGACGGAGAGGTCGTGCATCGCTGCTTGCAGGGCGTCATGGGCGTTCTCGCCCGAGTTGGCGACGTGGCTGATGACCAGCACTTCTGTGACAGCGCTGCTGCCGCTGTCAGCTCGAGGGAGAGGATCGTCGAAGACCACCACGTCGGAGGGGTAAGCGTCGAGCGATGCCGTGTCGGAGTCGACAAGCATCGGGTCGGTGGAGCCGACTGACTGCACATCTGCAGCAGGCTCGCTGGAGACGCGAAGCTGGTCGAGGAGGCTGACGAGGCGGCTCTCGGGGTAGTCCGTGCCTGCGTCGGACGCAGGCTCGTCGGAGATGCGAGTCTTGCAGCGCGTCGAGGCAAACGCCATCGGGCACAGCAGGCTGGCTGCGCTCGCGGGGGAGGAAGAGGGTTCCTGTCCAGAACAGGTCTCCGAACGACGGTGCACCTGGCCCCACGGTGGGCGCCAAATGTCGGGTGGTTGGTGCGACATATGCCAACGGGTGGCTTATCATTGTGGGTGCCAATAAGACGTGGCCGGTGCCTGGAAACGGGATGAGGCGAAGACATGCACGCCGGCGGATCTTACCCAGGTTCGGGGCTCTCCGAGGAGATAACACCCCTAGTCCTGCTCTGCGGGGTCTTCGCATGATCACTAGATCAGTAAAAGTAGCTACAATCGCTCCTAGAGCTGTTGGGTTCAAGGGAGAAGAAGAACAAGGCTAGCTCTCACTTCTCTCTCTATGGTGTGTGTGCTATGCTCAGAAGCCAACCCTTTGCATGGGTGCTCCGGGGGGTTTATATAGGCCTACCCCCTGGGGGTACAATTGTAATCTGGCTGGGCTCTGGTCCCAGCCGTCAGTGTCTACGTTCACCGGCTTCTCCGCCGGCTGTTGGGGCCCGCCGACTGGCGGGTCCCGCCGGCTGCCGGCCTCTTGGTCGACAGGCCGGCCCCACCGCCTAGGGTCTTGTCGGCGGCTGCTTACTGTAGCCTCGCCCCTGATGATGAGGGCTTCGTTGAGGTAAGCGTGGCTACAGTGGGCCGCCTCAGGGGCTCTCACTGTAGCCTTACCTCGTCTTGTCTCCTTAATGTGGCACATGCTTCGAGGGAGGGGGTAGCCGGCTTCTGGGGGCCGGCTACGCCCTTGGCCGACTGGGGGAGGCCGGGCCGCCTTCATGCCTCTCTCTGGCTGAAGGGGCCCGCTGCCCGTGGGCCGTACGGGAGTCTGTCGTGGATGACGTTGAGGCTAGCATGGCTACAGTGCCGAGCCGAACGGGAGACGGCCGTCCCGTACGGCCTCCTGTAGCCATGCCTGCCTCGGGCTTCGGGGGTAGTGGGCCGCACTGTGGCCACACCCCGTCTTGTCACCATTATGTGGGTGTAGCTTTGGTGGTTGTGGTCTCGGCCGGCTTCTTGGAGTCGGCGCTCTTCGAGGCCGGCTTCCTGGAGTCGGCCCCCCACGGGTATCCTGGGGGGGGGGGGAGGTTGCTGAGGCTGGGCCGCCTCCCGTGAGTCGGCTTCGGGGGTAGCCGGCCAGGGGAGGTGGTCCAATGCTTGGAGTGCTTGGAGGCCCAAATGCCTCATAATTTTTTCAGAAGAACCAGGGGTAGTCGGTTAGGCTGTGGCCATTTACTCCGACAATGTGTGA
>NC_057805.1:180953126-180957253 GCF_018294505.1 Triticum aestivum | reverse complement strand
CCACCCTGAACCCTAAGATAGCTTACCTCTCTGGCGAGCCCCCTCCCCGCTGCGGTTGGTTCTTTCTTAACTCCGGCGAGCCCCCCCACCCCCTGAAAATCGACTGACCCAAAAGTCGATTCAGTCGACTGAAGTGTAGCTAAATCAGAGCAGCATCGCAAGCAAGAGCAAGAACGAGAGCAGTAGCGCGAGCAAGAGCAAGAGCGAGAGCAGCAGCGCGAGCAGGAGCAAGAGCAAGAGCAGACCAGGTAGGGGACCGAGAGCCAGAGCACAGCAGCAGTGCGAGCGAGAGCTAAAGAAGCGGCAGCTCCTACTGATGTGGACGTCGCCGCCGAGGGAGCGACGCCATGAAGGAAGTGGCCGGCGACGCCGCCTTGGATGGAGGCGCGCCGTGTCTGCTCGATACGGAGCGCTGGCAGCACCGTGAGATCGAATTAAGAAGAAAATGCGGCGATTAGTGTACAACCTCTTTGGTGGCGCCGATTAGGCCGCAGCTTCATCCAAGGAAACGGTGATGATGATGCTCTTCTGGTGGTGCAGGTGAAGACGGCGGTGTGGGAATGGAGGTGGCGCGAAAGACGAGGGGAACGTCGGGGCAGCTCCTTGGAGGTGGAGGACGGGGTGGCTGATCCGGCCGGACGACCAGATCGACGACGGATCCTCATCTGGTATGGTGGATGAGGGACGTTGAGGTGTTGTTGTGGACGATGTCGTCGGGGAAGAGGCTCCGGCGGTGTGGCGGACGGAGGAGGGTGTGGGGCTTCACGGGTTTTGCCGGCCTCGTTGTACGAATGGGTGGGCGGATGGGATAGGAGTGGGGAACCATGGCTTAGGGACACGCTTGTCCGAAATGTGGGGTAAGTTATGAAAGTACCCCCACCGATTTGAGGCGGTTCTTTCGGTTCAGGGGTATCACGGGCATTTCGCGTGTCGGGATTTCACAGGAGGTGGGATTTTTCGCGCGCGTTGTAATTTTGGAATAGCAAGGCGCGGGTTGAGATGGAGGGAGTTGTCGGAGCACAACGAGACAAAGATATATCTTAAATATTTCGGGCTAACAAGGCGCGGGTTGAAGAGGCGGGAGTTTCGCAGCATGATAGACAGAGATGCTAGCTTGAAATTTCGGCATAACAAGGCGTGGCTTGAAATTTTGGGAGAACAAGCTTAACTTGTACCAAAAAAAGACAATTTAGACTAGTATGATATACTACGTACAATGTGTTTAACACGCACAACACACACATAGACACAATTTAGACTAGTAAGGTACACGTGCATTGCACGCATGAGATGTGGCAACCAAATTATGAATAAATGCATGTAAGCTTTGAGTCAAATAGGCATGATGTAGATGTTCATTTAATTCTTATAGTTCATTTCATTCAAAATCATCTAGTTTTTATAAGAAAGCTAATCTATTTTAAGATTCATGGAATTGTGCGTTGTAAGCATAAAGTAAAAACAAATCATGTAGAAAAACATTTGGGCAATTCTGATACGGAAAATTCTAGAACAAAGAAGAAGTTCTTGTGTTTTGAGGTTTGTGCATTATTCTTAAGTTCAACCATAGAGTCTTCTAGATTGTACATGTGGCAAGATCTGGTGGAATCTAGATGATATCCAACGGCCAGTAGTGCTCAAATTTTCCAGCTCCGCACCATCGGATTGGCCTCATCCAATGACCATCTTTCAAAGTTAAAGTTATCTGCACACTATATAAAAATATAAAATATAATATATATATAGGGGCATAGATATAGATATGTGATGTGAAAGCTACCCATCATATCCAATTAGAATAGTGTGTCCATGCACGGATGCAATGTGGCCAAACGATGTTCGCCATCGGTATCTCAAATTCAAACCAATCTGACCTTGTTCAATGTGTATACATTGCAACATGCTCGTTTCCAAACCACATCGCGCAGATCTCCATTATATTCATGCATGCATGGGTTTCAAACATCATGATCTCTTATTCAAATTATTGAATTCAACTTTACATTGATTATGACCTCACCTAGTCTTTTACATCCACACATTGGTCTTCTCTTTATAATTGTACCACTAACTTTCTCTCGTGCATGAATGCACACACACTACCAGTCGGCATTATCCATCGCACACATGCAATCTTTTTCTTCAGGTCGGTCTCCCATGAAGGCACACACACACGCCCACACATCCCCCTCTCCATCATATCGGCCATTCTTTATCTCTCACGTGCATGCACAACGATCGATGTTCCTCTATGTGTGTGTATATAGCTAGGTCTTTCATAGTTTTCCACATAAACCGATCAATCTATGTATCTAGTGAGGTCTCACCCTCTTTTCCACGTCCACATCGATCAATCTATACCTCTCTATATAGGATAACATATATAGCTAATACACCCACATTAATTATATATCCAACGCCCCCCTCTCATCATCCATGCCTTCCGCTTCATCTCTCAGACGCGCGCACAATGACGAAGATAGGGGCAGCAAGGGCCCTGCCCCCTAACATCACTATATATCGAGGCTAATATGAATGTGATCATTAGACAATTGCTGGTAAAAATGGTTTAAGTTGATGAATTGGCCCTCCTCGTAAAGGATTAGCAATGCTTGGCCCCCTAGCTCATGGGACATTTTTCATCGCTCCACCACTGCGCGCAACAGCATACGTTCTCGCCCCCTCTCTCTAAATATCGATCTCGAAGTTGTGCACTCCTTCATAGTCTCCCTCCACTCGGCCCCTCGCACCATCTTCTAGCCCCCCACCGAATTTTGCCACATGTACAATCTAGCAGACTCCATGGTTGAACTTAAGCATAATGCACAAATCTCAAAACAACAGTGGTTCTCCTTTGTTCTAGAATCTTCCATATCATAACTACCCAAACTTTTTTTCTAGTTGAATTGCCATTATTTGTTTTTACTTTATGCTTTACAACGCACAATTCCATGAGTCATAAAAGAAGATTAAGGGCTTCTTTGATTCAAAGGATCCTCGAAGGAAATTTGCAGGATTCTAATCCTTAGAAATTTTTCCTATCTTGGTTGTTTGATTCGTAGGATTGTAAACCATAGGAATTTTTCCATATGATTCATTTGCACTAGATTTCATAGGAAACATCCCATCCACTCAAACCTCTTTGAAAGAATTCTGCGTTTTTTCTATGTACAATCAAACACTCATACCATCCTATAGGATTCAAGACGACATTCCACTCTAATCCCATGTTCTTCCTATTCCCGCGTTTTGGAAATCCTACGAATCAAAGAGGTCCTAGGTTTTTTATAAAAACTAATTGATTTTGAATGAGATGAACTATAAGAATTAAACGAAGGTCTACATCAGGCATATATGACTCAGAGCTTACATGCTACAGTGTGTTATTTATTCGTAATTTGGTTGCAAAATCTGACGCGTGCAATGCATGTGTACCTTACTAGTACTTCGAGTATGTGCAAAACACAATGCCACGCTACACAGTGTCTCTCTTACAGTTCATGAAGCCACGTGGCACATGTGGAGGCGTTGTCCCGACATCCTTGTGTGGATTGATCACAGTGACGTGCTGCTGGTTCCAGAAGAATGTACTCGTCCTCCCTGAGCCGCACTGTCGGTACCTGCACGAAGCGAAGATGTGCACGCACGCCACGCACGCAGTCATTCCCTCGCACGCGCACGCGGGTACACGGGCGGACGCAATTTTGTACCAAGATCCACCCCATGTGATAATTTCACTACTAGAAAAACGGCTGTAGCTAATATGGACATTAATGGCGCACCATGTATGTGGTGCGCCACTGCTATATAGCAGTGGCGCACCAGATACATGTACGCCATTATTGACATATGACTAATGGCGCACCTGGTGTGTGGTGCGCCATTACTAGTTTTGAAAAAAAATTGTTAGCAGTGGCGCACCAGGGTATAGTGCGCCATTACTAGTTGACATAGTAATGGTGCACCTGTACAAAGTGCGCCATTACTATGTGTATGACTGGGTCAAACCTTGGTCAAACTTAGTAATGGCGCACTTTGCATAGGTGCGCCATTACTATGTCAAACTTAGTAATGGCGCACCTACACAAAGTGCGCCATTACTAACATTGACCAAGGTTTGACCAAGT